>NC_079212.1:46736366-46870552 GCF_029633865.1 Lampris incognitus | reverse complement strand
TCTGTCTCTCTCTCTCGCTCTCTCTTTGTCTCTGTTGTTTTGTTTCTTCTTTGCTTCTCCTGCCAGAACCCCCCACACACACACACACCTACACACACAAACACCTCCCCACCTCCCTCATTCATGTTGAGTGACAATGCCGAGACGGGTCAAGGGAATCCATTATTCAGCTGTCAGGGTTATTTTTAGAAAGACCCCGGCGACTTTGGAATTATTTATTAAGTGCCTGATAATTAAAACATGCATGTTTGGTTGGGGAAAGGCTGGCCAGAAATCTCAGAGCTGAGCTAAGCAGAGAGAGGGGGAGAGAGGGGGGGGCAGGGGTATCCCCGGGGGAGAATATCTCTCTTTTTCTCTCTCTTTCTCTTCAATTCTATATTTAACTCAACCACTGCAGCACCTATTTAGCTCCTGGAGGCTTACTGGAAACACACGCACATGGATGCGTTTATGTACTTATGTGCACCGGCACAACGGTGTGAGCCTCAACACTCTCCCGTGTGCGTTCGCGCGCGTGCGCGCACAAAAGTACATTTTACACAGTCTTTACATATTTACTAGCGCAGCAGAAACTCTGGAAGGCCAGAAGAGAAGGAAAAAGGCTGCCATTTAATAATTAATAATGCAGGACTCGCATCGTCATGTGCACACTGACTCTCTGTCCTACATGACATGCTCATCTGCACAACCACCTGTGTGCACGCGTATACACACACGTGCACACACGGGGGGGGGGATCTCATGCACCCCACAGAAATGCTGGACTGATTAGTCGCCTCTTCTCTCTTATGGCTCTCTCTCATTTCTCTCACCCTCTTCTCTCTCTCTCTTCTCTCACCCTCACCCTCTTCCTCTCTCTCTCTCGCCCTCTTCCTCTCTCCTCTCTCACCCTCTTCCTCTCTGTCTCTTCTCTCACCCTCTTCCTCTCTCTCTCCTCTCACCCTCTTCCTCTCTCTCTCTTCTCTCACCCTCTTCCTCTCTCTCTCTTCTCTCACCCTCTTCCTCTCTCTCTCTTCTCTCACCCTCTTCCACTCTCTCTCTTCTCTCACCCTCACCCTCTTCCTCTCTCTCTCTCGCCCTCTTCCTCTCTCATTTCTCTCACCCTCTTCCTCTCTCTCCCTTCTCTCACCCTCACCCTCTTCCTCTCTCTCTCTTCTCTCACCCTCTTCCTCTCTCTCTCTTCTCTCACCCTCTTCCACTCTCTCTCTTCTCTCACCCTCACCCTCTTCCTCTCTCTCTCTCGCCCTCTTCCTCTCTCATTTCTCTCACCCTCTTCCTCTATCTCCCTTCTCTCACCCTCACCCTCTTCCTCTCTCTCTCTCGCCCTCTTCCTCTCTCTCATTTCTCTCACCCTCTTCCTCTCTCTCTCTTCTCTCACCCTCTTCCTCTCTCTCTCTTCTCTCACCCTCACCCTCTTCCTCTCTCTCTCTCGCCCTCTTCCTCTCTCTCCTCTCTCACCCTCTTCCTCTCTCTCTCTTCTCTCACCCTCACCCTCTTCCTCTCTCTCTCTCGCCCTCTTCCTCTCTCTCTTCTCTCACCTGCTTCCTCTCTCTCTCTTCTCTCACCCGCTTCCTCTCTCTCCCCTCGCCTTCCGCGCACGAGGTGGCTCCGGCTGCATTGAGAGATATACTCCACACTGCTGGTAGGAACAAAGGCCGTTTATGGGGCAGGGAGCGAGAACACGAGGATGAGACAAAAAGCAATCCCCTCTCTCAGGGTGTGTGTGTGTGTGTGTGTGTGTGTGTGTGTGTGTGTGTGTGTGTGTGTGTGTGTGTGTGTGTGTGTGTGTGACGTGTGTGTGTGTGTGTGTGAGAGAGAGAGAGAGAGAGAGAGAGAGAGAGAGAGAGAGAGAGAGAGAGAGAGAGAGAGAGAGAGAGAGAGAGAGAGAGAAAGAGAGAGAGAGAGAGAGAGAGAGATGTGTGTATGACGTGTGTCTGGGACGTGTGTGTGTTGTGTGTCAGTGACGTGCGTGTGTGTGAGTGTGTGAGACGTGTCTGTGACGTGTGTGTGTGTGTGTGCGTGTGTGCAGGTGAGAGAGAAAGAGTGTGTTGTTATGTGCTCAGCAACAATGGCAGCATGCTCCGTTTACATTACTCACACAGACCACACCAGCTAACCGCCACTGATGCACATAAAACACTGAGCTTTTCGTCAGTGTTCTCTGGCAGCACTTCCTTAATTTGATAAAAATGTGTAGGCGCCCGGGTAACGTAGCGGTTGCCTACCAACACGGGGATCGCCGGTTCGAATCCCCGTGTTACCTCTGGCTTGGTCGGGCGTCCCTACAGACACAATCGACTCTGTGCATAACTGTGGTCCACTGACTTCCGGTTTCTGCTGCAGCGGTCATACCAGTTTCCTGTTTGTTGGCGTGCGCTATTGACATTGGCATATTTTTCACGATGCCTGCAAGATTTACCATGGATAAATGTCAACCACATGCTGCACACACAACTGTCCACACACTTTCCCTGCACCTACCAGCAAACGGGGGGAAAGTTTCAGGTTGTACATATCACGTTACGTCCGTCCGTTCGTGGACGTCCGTCCGTCCGTACGTCCATGTCGTTGACATGTCGTTATCCATGGTAAATCTTGCAAGCATCGTGAAAAATATGCCATTGTCAATAGCACACGCCAACAAACAGGAAACTGGTATGACCGCTGAAGTAGAACCCGGAAGTCAGTGGACTACAGTTATGCTATGTACAGAGTCGATTGGCCGTGTCTGAAGGGGGATGCCGGATGTGGGTGTGTGTGCTGGTCGCTGCACTAGCGCCTCCTCTGGTCGGTAGGGGCAAGGGGTGAACCGGGAGGAATAGCGTGATCCTCCCACGCCCCTGGTGAAACTCCTCACTATCAGGTGAAAAGAAGCGGCTGGCGACTCCACATGTATCGGAGGAGGCATGTGGTATAGTCTGCAGCCCTCCCCGGATCGGCTCTGTGCTAGTAAAAAAAAATTGTGTTGTTGGTCTGTGTGTGTGTGTGTGTGTGTGTGTGTGTGTGTGTGTGTGTGTGTGTGTGTGTGTGTGTGTGTGTGTGTGTGTGTGTGTGTGTGTGTGTGAAGTGAAAGAAGAGACAATGTCAATGGAGGGAAATAAAGGAAGCATAGGGGCTGAGATTAAGACAGATATGGTGAGCCACCAAGACCCCGTACACACACACACACACACACACGGAGGCCAACAACACAATTTTTTTTACTAGCACAGAGCCCCAGTGGAGAGGGGGAGAGGAGAAGAGGGTGGAGAGCAAACAGGCGCTGACAGGTCGTTTCTCCCAGGACAGATTCTCTCCTGCGCCGTGGCCCATGTCCTGCTTAGTTCTGTTTAATATTGCAACAGACAGGGTCAGACGTGAACGAGAGATGGAGGGATGAGATGATGGAGGAGGGGAGGACAGGGAGCCGCTGAGCAGCCGTGGCTACTGGGCAGCGCAGCTTTCCGGGAACACTCACTTACCTTGTTTCCCTGGGAGAGATGGAAAGAGATGAGATGAGGAGAGGGGACTCCCACCTTGCCTGCGTTTCCTAAAAGGCTCTCGCACTAAATTCAACCTCGTTTCGAGAAGGAAAGCGAGTCAAAACCTAATCTCCGTGAGGGTTCTCCAGAAGCATTCTTCATTAAAATCATCTCAATTCATCAAGTGCCGGCGCAACAAGCTGAGGCGCTCGGATCTCTTGGAATCCGTGCCCCCGTCTCGCTCTTTTCCGTCTGCGAAAAACGCTGCCAAGTCGAAAACACTAAGTGTTAAAGTGACCCTATTAGTTACGTGCCTGTAGAGGTTTGACACAACTGGGAGAAGGTGGGCGTAAAGTTGCCTGTTAGCACACAGCTGTTGGCTCACTAATGGTCCTCGTTTGGCCCTCTTTTTAGTTGCAGATGGTATAATAAAACTAAACCGAAGGCTGAATTATAGCCAACTTTATGCCCATTTTTATCTCCTTTCGTCCTTTTTCCGACTGCTGATGGTAAATTTTCAAACTACGTGGTAATAATACCCCCCCCCCCACACACACACACACTCACACAATTGTATCTGGCCAATTACCCCACTCTTCCGAGCCGTCCCGGTCGCTGCTCCACCTCCTCTGCCGATCCCGATAGGGCTGCAGACTACCACATGCCTCCTCCGATAGACGTGGAGTCCCCAGCCGCTTCTTTTCACCTGACAGTGAGGAGTTTCGCCAGAGGGACATAGCGCGTGTTAGGATCACGCTATTCCCCCCAGTTCCCCCTCCCCCTCCCCGAACAGGCGTCCCAACCAGAGGAGGCGCTAACGCAGCGACCAGGACACATACCCAAATCCGGCTTCCTACCTACAGACACGGCCAATTGTGTCTGTAGGGACGCCGACCAAGCCGGGGGTAACACGGGGATTCGATCCGGCGATCCCCGTGTTGGTAGGCAACGCAGTAGACAGCCTCGCGACTCGGACGCAGGTAATAGCCACGGTCCCCAATGGTTGTGGTGAAACTGCGTAGCAGCATGTATGTAAAAACTAGTTGAAGCTAAAATGTGGATTCGAGTCATTTCAGTTCTTGGACCCAGTTGTACCACTGTTTTGCATCATGTGCCAGCTAGTGTGCCGAGGGTCAACAGTGTCAGTCTTTGTTCATTCTCGACCCGTTTGGTTGCTCTTGACAACGCCAAGAGATCTGAATTACGGGCTTTTTGGTACATTTCAAGCAGCTGCTGACTCGCTTTTCTTGAATCTGGAGACGCGTGTTCTCACCGCTCCATGCCGGAAGGGCCTGCGTGAGGAGCGGTTTGTCCCGAAGTGTAGCTGTTGTGTTTTGATTTGACCTGTATTTCATTAATATAAGACCAAAAATAAGTACCATGAAGATGAAGAATCTCTATCAAAGGCGACCCGGTGCTCCAGAGAGCAGCATCGAGGCGAACATAAAAGCTGCACACACGCACGCACGCACGCACGCACACACACACAAATCTGGATATAAGAAAAAAAGAAAAACTGAAATAAAAAAAACACAAAGGTGAAAACAAAATAATGATTCTTATCATAAATACTCCAAAGGTCCGTGTAACGGTTATCAACTCAACGTCCTTAAAAGATTTTTTTTTTAAAACAGAGAAGTAAGTGTAAAGTTTTAAAATTTTGAGTCACATGTTCAGACCAATATCTATGTTGACTGGTTGCTGACCGCGTACCCTGAGAAGGTCCGTAGTGCACACAGACCCCAATGCTTTTTCTGACAGCCCCCCCGCCCCAACCCACCCAACTACCACCCACCCACTCTGGTTGAGTCCCTGGTGTCAGTAGAAACTGTTACCTCGAGCCCTTATTGGCTGAAATGGAATTGGTCCCCGCGCGCTGCACGGCGGCCGCCCACAACGAATTTGTATTTATGTACAATGACACATAATTAAGTGTCTTCCTATTACTGACACTTATTTTCTTACCAGATCACTAAAAAGACAAATATATATAATTTTGTTAAAAGAAACACTCAACGGTAGGGAAAGTGCTCTACAAATAGGAGCAAAATAATCCAGTGAGTCAAGGCATGAAACAGGCTTGTACTGTCTGTCTCATAAAGAATTTACTTAATCCAATGATAAATATAATTTATTATTGGATTATATACATGTACATATATATACATACACACACACACACACACACACACATATATATATATACATACACACACACACATATATATATATATATACATACACACACACACACACACACACACACACATATATATATATATATATATAACTTTGTTTAAAGAAACACTCAATGGTAGGGAAAGTGCTCAACAAATAAGGAGCAAATTAATCCAGTGAGCCAAATGAATTCTTTATGTCTCATAAAGAATTTACCTGACTCACTGGATTATATATATATATATAAATAAATAAAATGTATATGTAATAATTAATAATTAATAAAATAATTAATTATTGATAAATAATATTTTTTCTACCTAATTCGTGTCATAATATTAGTTAAAATCGCCTCAATACATTGGTTTGGGGACTTAAAGAAAATAGTGGAGGCTCTCTGAGGCCCCTCTCCCCCCTTACAAAAGGTGCAAAATGGTTTAGTCCGCCCCTCTCGAGCATCTCCCAGTGCAGCTCATCTAGTCCTGTCGCGAGGATTGCTGATACAAGCACAGAGTCATGTCTTTCCCAAAGAAAGCAAAACCTGGGTTCCAGAAAAGGAAAGAAAACGGGAAGGGGGAGAAGGAGGGGGAACAACAAAACAATTTCTTCCAAAAGAAAGGTGAGCTGGGAGCTTTTCTTCAGCAGTCCATCGAAACGATGATGACTGTGATGCAGTTTAAGCTCGGCAAGCACGCCTGTGGGCCATCACGCCCTCATTAGAGCGACAATATCATCCAAAGGTGGCTAGCTAGCTCCTACTGCCACAGCTAGGTGCTGGCTAGCTAACTCTTAACTCCTACTACCTGAACACAGTAGGAGTTAGCTAGCTAGTGTAACCAGGTTAAAATTAATGGGTTTTTTTTATTTTGTTTGAGTATGAAATATCACCAAATCCTGTCTGTGTGCTGTTATTTGTGTTTACTACATTTTATTTTATGTCATTATTTACTTTTATGTATGTTTTCCAACGACCGTCATATACATGTACTGTCGCTTTAAGAGAGAGGTCTTGTGGGTACACGGAAGAGGGAACGCGGGAGAGGCCATTTTTGTTTTGTGGGAGGAGTCTCAAGCAGCAATCGAGCCGAGCCACACGTGCTTCTTACCGTAGGACAGTTTTGCTGGTTGAGGAGAACGTAACCTTGAGTATCCCTGTAAGAAGATACTGCAAGCTGTGGGATAAAATACTTGTTTATCCTTTCTTACATCGGAGTCCCGTGGACGGTTTCTCCTAACGCACACGAGTGAAGTCCGGGCAGTGGTTGAACTTCGACCCCCACGTCCGTAAGAAACACCGCTCCCGCTGGAGGACTGGACGTTTGTCGAAGGGTTTGAAACCAAAATAAATGGCAAGGTGGGCCAAATAGAGTCCTGTGTGTCCCCCCTCCTTCCTTGATCATGATGATGATGATGATGATGAGAGACTGAGGCCCCCCCACAACACCTGGGGCCCCACCCAACTAGAACACAACGCAGAGCTAATGATGAGAGTGACGGGCGTGCAGCAGGCTGACCAGCATAGAACAGCATAGGACTGCCCCCGTTACATTGGTGCCGTGACCCTCCTGGATTCTGAGAGTGACATCAGTTGCTCGCCGCGGGAGGCTGCTGTCGTCATCAAGCCCCAGACGTCCTCCGGTATTTCTACAGACTGTACACTCATGTTACAGTGGACTGGAGTTGAGCTGTGTGGACACTGGACAGTCATAGCTGTGGTTACCATGGACTGGGCTTGTGAACAGGACATTTGTATATACTGAAGGAAGAAAAACACACGAAAAAAAAAGGAAAAAAAGGTTAATGTTGATGTGATTGAAGGACTCGTGTGAATAATCTATTGATCTAAACTACTGGATATGTGCATATGTGATTAATCTATTGGTGAATTTGTTGATTGTGTGTGATTGTTTCAATCTCTTAGTGATTTCTAGATTCAATTATTTAAATGAATTGAGCTTTTCACTTTTTTATTTTATTTTTTATTTTATCTGAGTGTTAGAGGTAGGAACATGGCAGAGGGTGGTTCGTACGTAGGTGGGGGTAACATTGCTGATCAGGATCTTTTGGATCGCCAGTGTGCTATGGAGAGGGGGTACCAGTTAGATGTGGGTGGGGGTTTACGGCTAGGTGTAGGTAGGAGTTTCGGGCAGCTCTTAGAGGGCGGGGAACCAGACACCAGAGCACCAGGACCTAGAGACCCGACCACATTTGGCACTCCTCAGTTCACCTCCACACGCTATGTAGAACGGGCCAGGCCAGGTATCAGCGAAGGGGCTGTGCTAGGTAACAGCGAGCAGCCAGTGGGTGAGTTAGCCATGCTCATTACTCGGTTAGCAGAGAAGATAGGAGAGTCAATCACTGCTAAGCTGCAGGAAACACAAGTGCTTAGAAACACACACACAGACAGTGCTAGGTCTGCTGAACAGCGTTTGGAGACAGCTCCTAGTGTTAGAGTAGTAATGCAGACAGACGCTAGGGAGCCTCCTATTTTCAGGGGCGATAGCTCTGATAAGTTTACAGTTCATGAGTGGGAGAGCCTTATGACTTTGTATTTGAGGAAGCGAGCCATTCCAGTTAGTGAGCAGTCACATGAGATTCTAGCTAAGCTTATGGGGAAAGCAGGGGACGTGGTGAGGATAAAGCTGCGCAACACATCTGTCGACCACATAGCGAACCCCCACATTATTTTTGATGTACTGAAGCAACACTTTAGTGACCTCACATACTCGAGCGGACTTTTACAGTACGCTGCCCAAGCCAGGTGAGGACGCTATGGAGTATTGGATTAGGCTTAATAAAACAGTGGAGGTGGCTGACGAATGCTTGAAGTGGCAGGGCCGTAGTATTGAAGAGACAAGCCACGAGGTAAGCATGGTGTTTATCAAACACTGTCCAGATCAGTCTCTTGCCAATGTTTTTAAGTTCAAGTCCGCAGGGAAATGGTCTGCTAGCGAGATCCAGGAGAGGCTTGATGAGCACATGCTGGAGAGGAAGTCCCGTGTTGCTGCAGGTGGACAACGTGAAGCAGGCGCGGTAGAGCGTAGGTTCCATTCACAGGTTCATGTCCCTGTAGTCGACATGGCTCCCGACTTGAACACGACCGTGCCGGTGGTGCCATCTCCCGTCCCGGCTCATGCGTCATCTCCTATACCATTTTGTGCAAGGTCTCCTACACCGTCTCCCGCACCGTCTCCCGCACCCGTCTCTGGCGGTGATGACTATATGAGGAGTTTGGTGAGCTTGCTAGACCGTTTGGTCACAATGCAGACTCAGGTTCCAGTTAGCGCTGCAGTCCGGACACCGACGCTGACTCAACCGCCAGCTAACGCCGTAGGGCGGGTGCCAGACGCACCACAGAGGTTGTGCAGGGTTTGCAAGTCTCCGGATCACTCCACATTTTCCCACTGCAGCCGGGAGAACCGATGTATAAACTGTTTGTCTCCTGGTCATTGGAAGAGGGACTGTCCTCACCCTCAGCAGCCCAACCAGCTCCGTTCTCAGCCTGGTGGAAGAGCTGGTCGTCAGTCTCGTCCGTTAAACTACTAAACCCACACCTAGAGAGGGATGGTGTGGGTAATGTAGATGTATCCCTCACTGATGTCTCCGACCTGGCTCACTTGTATGAAGACAAGTGTGCCAAAGCACCTCAGGGTTCGCGTATGGTCATTCAGGCGACACAGAGGATTCAGGCTTTCAGTGACTTGTTCTATGCTCCTGTTCTTGTCAACCAGAGTGTGCAGCTTAATGGCATGTTGGTTACTGGCTCTATGTCATGCAGTATCAGTGAAAATGCAGTAGAGAAGCTCCGCTCTGGGGGTGTTTTACCTGAGAAGCAGCAGCCTGAAGAGAACATTGTCTTGATTGGCTGCGGTGGTCTGGAGACTTGGCCTGATGGTTTTTATGACCTCAACATGCAGCTTTATGGTGTTTCCTTTGTCATACCCACTCTGGTCGTGCCCGGTCAGCATGATGATCTGATAGTCGGCACAAACGTCATTAAACATGTGGCCCATGTACTCAAGAGTGGTACTGAGTACTGGGACATCGCGTCCAGACAGGAACATCCGTCTAGTCCTGACGTTGAACAGTTCTTGTCCATGTTCACGAATGTAGAGCGCTGGAGGGGTGGTGCAGTTCCTGAGAAGATAGGTACTGCTAAGCTCACCCAGGCCGTGACACTCTTACCGAGGCACGAGCACTTAGTCTGGGGCAGACTTCCTGCTAAGGTGCCTATGTCAGCTGGAAGCATTGTTGTTGTGGAGCCGACAGACTCCAAGGCCATGCCACGCAGTGTCCTCGTAGGTCGACTTGTCACACCGCTCTGGGGTGATAGGTGGGTACCCATGACTGTTGTCAATCCATCTGACAAAGCCATCACACTGAAAAGGAACTGCAAGTTGGCTGATGTGTTTCCATGCTTGGCGATTGAGGACTTTAATGTTTTCCAGGGACTGCAATCATTTGCAGGGAGGCATGAGTCCAACGCCACAGATAGTGCCTGTCCCCCTGTCCAGCAGGCTAGGAGTTTGTCAGAGCTCGGACTCAGTGACATTGACCTCAGCTCCCGTCAGGTTAGTGAGGCATGCAAGTCCCAGCTCACTCAGCTGCTCACCGAGTACCATGACATCTTCTCCAGGGACTCTCTGGACTGTGGCGAGGTCACAGGATACACACATCGCATCCATCTGGTGGATGAGCGCCCCTTTCGCTTGCCCTACAGGAGGGTTCCCCCAGCCCACTATCAGAAGTTGAGACAGGTTCTCACTGATATGGAGGAGAAAGGGATTATCCGGAAGTCCTCGAGCGCATACGCTTCACCGCTGGTTATGGTATGGAAGAAGGATGGCGGGCTTCGGATCTGCACTGATTTCAGATGGCTGAATGCTCGGACCTTGAAAGACGCTCATCCCTTGCCACACCAGTCGGACTGTCTTGCCGCGCTGGGTGGTAACTGCCTCTTTAGTACGATGGACCTCACCTCTGGCTTCTTCAACATCCCAATGCATGAAGATGACAAGAAGTACACTGCTTTCACGACTCCCCTTGGGTTGCATGAATACAATCGCATGCCACAGGGCCTTTGTAATAGCCCTGCAGCCTTCATGAGAATGATGATTGGGATCTTTGGGGATCTGAACCTCACGAAGCTTTTGTGCTATCTTGATGATCTTCTTGTCTTCGCGCCGTCAGAGGTTGAGGCTCTGTCGAGGCTCCGCACTGTGTTTCAGAGGTTGAGGGAGAACAACTTGAAACTGGCTCCGAAGAAGTGTCATCTGCTGCAGAAGCGGGTGCGGTTTTTGGGCCACGTGGTTGATGGCGGAGGTGTGTCTGTCGATCCCTCCAAAGTAGAGGTCATCTCCAACATGATAGTGCAGGATCTCATGGAAGGTGATGGGTGCACGCCTTCTGTTCGTAGGATCAAATCTTTCCTTGGTATGGTATTTTACTACCAGCATTTCCTCCCGAACTGCTCCTCCGTGGCTAAGCCCCTGTTCGCCCTTACAGCTGGACAAAAGAGGAGGGGGAGGTCAGCTAAGGATAAGAAGCCCCATGGCAGCTTCCGTAAGCTTACCTCCGCAGACTGGACGGTGGAATGTGGGGAAGCATTTGATCTGTTGAAGACGATGTTACTGGAGTGTGTGGTGCTTGCCCATCCAGACTTTGAGGTGCCTTTCATTTTGTCGGTCGATGCGTCTTTGGACGGACTCGGCGCGGTGCTGTCTCAAGTGCCCCGAGGAGAGTCCAAGGCCAGACCTGTTGGTTTTGCAAGCAAGTCCCTCAGTGCCTCACAGCGGAAGTATCCAGCTCATAGACTGGAGTTCATGGCGCTGAAGTGGAGTGTTTGTGAAAAGTTCAGCCACTGGCTGAAGGGTCAAAGCTTCACCGTTTGGACAGATAATAATCCGCTGACTTATCTCCTAACGAAGCCGAAGCTTGACGCGTGTGAGATCCGCTGGGTGTCTAAGTTGGCGTCTTACACTTTCGATCTCAAACACCTGCCAGGGAAGAAAAACGTGGTGGCGGATGCCTTGAGTCGCGACCCTTTTTCCAAGCCCGTCAGTCAGAGGCTACTTAGGGAGCCCTACCCGGCCCTTGTTCAGGAAGCCGACGGGGTTGAGGGGGACTCTGTGCAGGATGTTTTCAGACTCAGTTGCCAGTCCCAAACAGTGAGTAGTGCGCGATCTGGGTTTGCTTGTGATGCAGCTGAGGTCAGGGCTTTTTGTCAAGCCAAATGTGACTGGCCTGATGCATCAGTATTCACAGCACTCAGTTTGGTCCAGCACGTTCAGCATCTGTCGGGTGGTCAGGATACACTGCCAATGTTATCCACCGAGGAGCTCAGGTTGAGTCAGGAGCAGGACCCCGGCATCTCCAAGGTGTTGCCCTTTGTCGCTGTTCGGAAGCGGCCATCGAGACGTGAGAGGCATGGTGCTGACCAGAAGGTCCTCAGGCTGTTGAAACAGTGGGAGAAGTTGGAAGTCAATGATGGTGTCTTGTACAGGGTGACAAAGGACCCAGTGTCCAAGCAGAGGAGGTCTCAGTATGTTTTACCTCTGAGTCTGAAAGACAAGGCACTGTCTGGCATCCACGATCACGCTGGTCATCAGGGCCAGGACCGTACTCTCTCTCTTGCAAGGCAGCGTTTTTATTGGCCTGACATGGAGAGGGATATCAGAGCATATGTCAGATGCTGTCGGAGATGTGTGTTTGGGAAGACCCCAGAGCCAGCTGCATGCGCGCCCCTGGAGAGCATTAAAACTTCCGCACCGATGCAGCTTGTGTGTATGGATTTCTGGTCCGCTGAGGACAGTAAGCAGCGGTCAGTCGATGTCTTAGTGGTTACTGACCACTTCACTAAGCTTGCTCACGCGTTCCCCTGCACCAATCAGACAGCGAAGCAGGTCGCCAAGAAACTCTGGGATCATGTATTCTGTGTTTACGGGTTTCCAGAGAGAATACATTCTGACCAGGGCACAAACTTTGAGAGTAACCTGATTGCAGAGCTTCTCAAGTTGGCGGGTGTAGCGAAGTCCCACACGACGGCCTACCATCCTATGGGTAATGGCGGGACAGAGCGTTTTAATCGCACGATGGGGAATATGCTCCGTTCCCTTCCGCTTCAGCAGAAGCAACAGTGGCCTCAGCAGATCCATTCTCTCACGCTCGCGTACAATGCCACTGTTCACGAGACCACGGGTTATACACCTTTCTTCCTGATGTATGGGCGTGTCCCAAGACTGCCGGTGGATGTTATGTTCAGGCAGGTTTTGCATGATCCTCACGTTGTTGACTATGACTCTTATGCTCAGTCTCTGCTTTCCTGTCTAAGGAGTGCAATGGAGATCGCTCAGAAGCACTCCACGGCTGAGCAGCAGCATCAGGCGCGACAGTACAACAGACACGCCAAGGGCACTGTCCTGTCTGTCGGGGATCGTGTTTTGGTTGCGAACCAGAGTGAGCGAGGGAAGAGAAAGTTGGCTGACAAATGGGAGAACGGAGTGTACACGGTTGTCGGTGTCAACCCCAATATCCACGTCTACAAGATTCAGGATGCAGAGGGGCACACCAGAGTGGTGCACAGGAACCGTTTGTTGGAGGTCAACTTCTTGCCCCTTCCTGAGTTAGATCAGGGTGAGGAGTCCAGTACAACCAGTCAGTTGCTTGACTGCGCAGAGTCCGATGAGGAGGACAGTGCAGATGGCCTGACGGTCTCAGGGGATGCAGTGGGGCTAGCAGTCTCATCACTTGGAGACTCGCCTAGATCTGAGTGGGCAGAAGCGGAAGAGTTCATTCCGTCTAGTCTGGTAGTCAGTCCTGGGGGGGCCACTGCTCAGTCTCCACCCAACACACACGCACCACACAACACACATGCACCACACATAGAGGCATCACACTCACTCGATGTAGGTGTTATATCTCACACTGATTCGCACACAGGGGCACCACCCTCACTCGATACAGATGTTGCAGCTCGCACTGTCTCACGCACACAAGTAGAGAGCGATGGTCGGGTTAGGACACGCACAGGGAGGGTGGTGAGGTCAGTGAACAGGTTAATAGAATCTATGGCTCAGATGCCATTTCTACGGAATGTGAGGGTTTGAACTTTGATGGAGGTTGGAGTCATTCAAACTAGTTTAATGTGAGTTATGAGGTGTCTATCAGACAGGGTTGTTTTGGGCCAAGTGCATGGTGTGGCGTATCAGGCGTCACATTGATCTAAGGGAATTCTGAGACTTGATCAACCTCATTATTTTCTGGACCTCGTAACCGAGGTAGCTCCTAAGTTGACTGGAGGACTAGGTCCTTCTTTTCAACATCCTGCTGTCAGGATGTTGGTGAATTTCAGGAGGGGTAAATGTAACCAGGTTAAAATTAATGTTTTTATTTTATTTTGTTTGAGTATGAAATATCACCAAATCCTGTCTGTGTGCTGTTATTTGTGTTTACTATATTTTATTTTATGTCATTATTTACTTTTATGTATGTTTTCCAACGACCGTCATATACATGTACTGTCGCTTTAAGAGAGAGGTCTTGTGGGTACACGGAAGAGGGAACGCGGGAGAGGCCATTTTTGTTTTGTGGGAGGAGTCTCAAGCAGCAATCGAGCCGAGCCACACGTGCTTCTTACCGTAGGACAGTTTTGCTGGTTGAGGAGAACGTAACCTTGAGTATCCCTGTAAGAAGATACTGCAAGCTGTGGGATAAAATACTTGTTTATCCTTTCTTACATCAGAGTCCCGTGGATGGTTTCTCCTTCTAACGCACACGAGTGAAGTCCGGGCAGTGGTTGAACTTCGACCCCCACGTCCGTAAGAAACACCGCTCCCGCTGGAGGACTGGACGTTTGTCGAAGGGTTTGAAACCAAAATAAATGGCAAGGTGGGCCAAATAGAGTCCTGTGTGTCCCCCCTCCTTCCTTGATCATGATGATGATGATGATGATGAGAGACTGAGGCCCCCCCCACAACACCTGTGGCCCCACCCAACTAGAACACAACGCAGAGAGTGATGCACAATGATGAGAGTGACGGGCGTGCAGCAGGCTGACCAGCATAGAACAGCATAGGACTGCCCCCGTTACACTAGCTAGCTAGTACTGTAACATACGCAATATCATATATTTATCCGCGTTATAGCTACAATGTCATAGAAAAGTATATCTATGAACATGGCCTAGCTTAACATGAAAGACATGGCCCTCAGATTCAGAAACAGCCACAGGGAGTGGAGCAGCAGCAGGTCATCTCCTGACGATCATGTTACTAAGGATGTGAGACAAGGCGAGCCCATATAGCGGCACTGACAACTAAAAGTCATTCCAAGCAATTATTTGTTAAAATAGATGAATGTACTGTGATTGTAAATAATATACAGTATGCTAGAACTCAAAAAAGGGATACGTGAGAGACAAAAGAGGAAAGGGGCTGCTTATGTATAAGGCCCAGAATTTTGTGCTACACCCCTGATTGCCAGTTTATGCTGTGCTTTCGTTTCCAAGTACACGTCGTGTGGATACAGGGAAGATGTCAGGAGTCACCATCGACATCCCTCCCCGCGCTTTGACTCTCAGCAGAACCAGACCCCACACGGAGGAATCAGACTCCAGCTCTGAGGTATTAAAGCGACACGGCGGAGTAACACGACGAGGCCGTAACCCATTGTTCTTTGCCTTTACTGTCGTCGTTGTCATCCTTAATCCTCATCCCCAATAGAAGGGGACGTGTCGGTGCTGCGGTGTCATCGCTGAAGGCACTACGGCAGGCTCCTTGGATCCATTTCTCACCCTCGTGTCTTAACTTGATTAATGGTGGGCATATTAGAGACACGTTCACGTCCTGTTAAGTCACCAGGATTTATATGAAAGGAGAGTAAGTCTCTACCTCTAGCGGTAGGTCTGTTTTATTTATTTATTTATTTTTTGCTGATTGTACAGCACCAAAGCCGTCCAACACAGGTTGCAGAACAGAACGGAGTGGGCAGATCAGGAAAGAAGAAAAGAACAATACAGATGGGGGGGAAAAAGTGCTGATCTCTTCCTCTCTCGCTCTCTCCCGCCCTCCTCTTTCTCCCTCTGCCTCTTGTTTAGTATGCTGACTGTTTTTGGTACGAAGAAACGGATCCCCACACTGTTCTGCCTGGCCTATTCATCACACTGACCAGCTCAGAGTGCCCAAAGAAGGGAGATGGATGGGTGAGACGTACTGGGAATATGAGTAAGGGGGAGGGAGAGAATAGATGTGGGCACCTTTGTGATTTGTAATATTGGGTTTTTTGAGACGACGAGGTCAGGACCGACCAAGACAATTGTGCTGTGTGCTTCATTCATTTTGTCATATAGTAGCCTGGCGCCTGCGAGATAACACTGGGAACCGTAAGAAGGAAGTATTTGGGCGTCTGGGTAGTATAGCGGTCTATTCCGTTGCCTACCAACACGGGGATCCTGGTTTGAATCCCCGTGTTACCTCCGGCTTGGTCGGGCGTCCCTACAGAAACAATCGACTCTGTGCATAACTGTAGTCCACTGGCTTCCGGTTTCTACTGCAGCGGTCATACCAGTTTCCTGTTTGTTGGCGTGTGCTGTTGACAATGGCATATTTGTCGCGATGCCTGCAAGATTTACCACGGAGAAATGTCAACGACATGCTGCACAGAACTGTCGACAAACTTTCCCCTGCACCTGCCAGCACACGAGGGGGGAAAGTGTCAAGCTGTACACATCACGTTACGGCCACCATTCCGTCCGTGCGTGGACTGAGATGACCGCTGCAGTACAAACCAGAAGTCAGTGGACTGCAGTTATGCACAGAGCCGATTGGCCGTGTCTGGTCGCTGCATGGCGACTCCTCTGGTCGGTCGGGGCGCCTGTTTCGGGGGGGGGGGCTGGGGGGGAATAGCGTGATCCTCCCACGCGCTACGTCCCCCTGGCGAAACCCCTCACTGTCAGGTGAAAAGAAGCGGCTGGCGACTCCACATGTATCGGAGGAGGCACGTGGTAGTTTGCAGCCCTCCCCGGGCGGCAGAGGAGGTGGAGCGGCGACCGGGACGGCTCGGGAGGGTGGGGCCGGGTACAATCGGAGAGATAAAAGGGGAACCCCACCCCCCCCCCCAAAAAAGAAGGAAGTATTTGAAACGTCTCCCTTTAATAGCTGTTCAATGTTTCCTACATTACCGGACTCATAGTTGTGTGTTTATCTCAAAGCTAAGTGCGAACGAACAAAGATGTGTATTTGTGATTTATCCAGAGGTGAAGTGCGGAACTGCCCCGAGAAGTCTCGCGCGTGTCCTCAGACAAGTTCCCCAAAGCAAAGCAAAGCATTCAGAGTCCTGCCTCTGCCGACCACCACCACGTATACGCTGACGTACGCTCGAAACCAGGAGTGGTGGGTCTGTCCTCAGTAGTAGTCAGGAAAGACAGCACTTCTCCAGTATCACCCCCCCCCCGTTTATACAAGACGGCGTTTCATCCACCTGCCGCACACATCACACAGACCTCACGTGCCCACGGAGGGTAATCCAATCAACCTGGATTCAGTCCTGCAAAACTGCATTGACCCACAGGCTGGCTGCATGCACGGCTCCGCTCCAGGCTTCATGGCGGGTGGAGAGGAGCGACCCGCTGCCTAGAGAAACTATACATTTCATCAACACACAGTTAGGATCCCCCTGCTCTCTAAGCAGAAATTGAACAAGAGCGTCGACAGCCCCCATAGCAACCCGGACACCACAGAGGCGAATAGGTAACGAATGTGCGCCCGCCCCCCCCCCCCACACACACACATACATAAACCACATCTGCTGTGTGTGTGTGTGTGAGTGTGCAGTGCCCCTGTCTCAACAGTGAGTCGTGATGTTTGTTTGAGCCACTGTGAAACGGCCTATTAGCCGTGGCAGGTGTGGGTACAGATTGGGCTGGAGCACAGGCCCATTCATTTCACTCTGCAAGAGCATGAGAGAGACAATTGTCCAAAATTAGGCTGCAGGATTAACATACAATTATTATTTTCTTCTTCAGATAGGCTACAGCATGATCTCCCACACCATCACCCCTGGCCTATGAATCTCGATGGCTTTTGGGGGTGATATGACCCCCCACACAATAATCGGGGGATGATATGACCCCCCCCACACACACACACACACACAATAATACATGCAAACTCCTCGTTACATGGGGCCTATACGTGACGCCGTTCGCCGCGTACGTGCGTTTAAGCGACCTACCGCACAGCAGCTGCATCCAGGCGCAGGTCTTGTAGACGGTGGAGGTGTTGCAGAAGAAGAAGAGCGCCATGCAGGCGATGCAGCTGAGGATCAGCACCATGGACAGCAGCACGAACACGGCGGCCGCCTGGAAGGCGCCGGATGGGATGGAGCCGAAGTCGGAGAAGCTCCCCACGCAGGTGAGCTCCCGGCTGGGCGCGCCGCTGCCCACGCAGTAGTGGAAGAGGCCGAAGTAGCCCGCCTGCGGCGTGCTGACGCTGTCCCCGATCCAGTAAGGCTGGATGAACACCACCACGTTGACGATGGCGAAGCATATGGTGAAGATCGCCCACAGCACCCCGATGGCGCGGGAGTTGCGCATGTAGTTGTCATGGTAAATCTTGGAGGCTTCTTGCGAAGGCAACATGTTTCTCTCCCCCCCCCCCCCTCTCTCTCTCCCTCTGTCACCCTCCCGCTCTATCTCTATCTCTCTCTCCCCCCCCCCTTTAAAGAAAGGGCTTCTTCAAGTCTTCAATGGCTATGTGGGCACACCATGCACCCCGCTACCCTGTGGGAAGTGGTGACCCTATAAGATTTTGTGTTTTCTATCAAAGCTTGGTAAACAGATCCCTCCGCGGCTGCAGACAGGGCTTTAAATTATTATTATTATTATTATTATTATTGTCTGCTTGGTTATTTCCTAATGTTGCTGGAGCAGGCCCCCTTTCACAGCATCGCACTCTGAAAAATATAACCACATTTTGCATATGACTTCACGAGACTAAATGAGCGGGGGGGGGGGGTTGAGATGCTACATCGAACCAACAGAAACCGGAGCCCGCCAATCACCGATCAATCATCTAAGGGGACCAGTGAATTAACATTGCCGTCCAAGGCTCCGCTTTCTTTAAGGCTGCACAACGAATCCATCCAAGCGGGGGTTTCTAGATTTCACAGTAGTCGGGGTGGGGTGGGGGCGGTGGGGGTTGTGGGGGGGGGGGGAGTTAAAGCTGTTTTTCCATCTCACCCATCAGTCCAGCGCTATACCTTCAGTATGTCCTTTATCGCCGTCCGGAAGACGAGATGGGTCTTGTTGCCTAGCGCCAGCGGTGGACCCCCGTCGGATCATCCGCGGCATCCGTGGGGTGCTGCGCCTCTGCTTGAGCCAGTGGAGACGTCGACGCGGCTTTTTCTTGTTTTCTTTATCTTTTTTTTGATGGGGGGAGAAAAGGGGAGAAAAACGCACCAAACGGAGAAGGGCTGGGAAAAGCCTCCGTCAAATCTCAACAGTCCTTTCTTGTAGATCCGAAATCCTCCGCCGTGTCGACTCCATTATCATCATGGCTTTGTCATACAGCCCACAGTGTGCGTTCTCTCTCTCTCTCTCTCTCCCTCCCCCCCCCCCCCTCTCTCTCTCTCTCCTGCGCTCTCTGGCTTTCTATGTCTGTCTCACTGTCTCTCGCGCACGCACGCACGCACGCACGCACGCACGCACGCACGGGGGCGCTCTTCCTCTACCTCCCTCCCCGTCGTCTTCCTCCCGTTACTCTCCGCGGGTCGCAGGGAGCGCGCTGCAGAGGGCGCTGATGTGGTGCTGATGACAGGGACGCGGGCGGCGCGCTCGTGTCGGCGGGCACGGCAGCACGGAGGAGGTCGTCGCTCGCTCCGCCCATTTCACGTCCCGTCTCAAACGCCGCACGGGGCTGCCGGTGTGGAGGACCGGCGTGTTGGGGGTGAGACACCGGGAGCCGCAGACTCCGAGCACGGAGGCGTATGTGTACAGTAACTATACAGCGGCCAGTTCGAGCTCCCACTACAAACCATTCCGCATCATTCTGTCTGAAACAGAAATACTCCATCTGTGTTGAGTTTGCACGCGACTTCGCCCCATTTTTGTCACTGAGGTGAATTACCAAGTTAGTCACCGATAGTTAAGTATACCATATATATATACTACACGCTATACACTACACAATATATACACTAGCTTTTTACCCATACATTTCTACTGGTGTGGCCGAGTGCATTTCTTTTTTGGTGGACCCCCCCCCCCCTTTTTCTCCCAATTGTACTTGGCCAATTACCCCACTCCTCCGAGTCCTCCCGGTCTCTGCTCCACCCCCTCTGCCGATCCGGGGAGGACTGCAGACTACCACATGCCTCCTCCCATACACGTGGAATCGCCAGCCGCTACTTTTCACCTGACAGTGAGGAGTTTCACCAGGGGAACGTAGGGCGTGGGAGGATCACGCTACCCCCCCCAGCCCCCCCCAGTCCCCCCCCCCACACACACACACCCCAAACAGGTGCCCCGACCAACCAAATGTAGCCCGTGGAATTAGATACCACACAGGACACAATTACTTCCGGGGTTCTTGTAGCTTTAATTTTATTGTTTGAACCTTCGAATGCAGATCGTTTTACTGAGTGCATAAATTCCCGTGTCTTTCGAGCAAACAGCTCATAAATGTTCACAGATGTGGCAAGTTTAACAGAAAAGATTTTAAAAGGAAAATAATAAATACAAAATACAAAATACAGCATACGGTGCAAAATACGGCAGTGGACTATGTATGTTAAACAGGGTTTAACAAAGACATGTGGAACTTCCTGAAGATCGCGCAACTTCTCACTCTGTCAGTTACCTTTAAACAGAATTAAAATGCATATAAAACCTTTACATTTCCCTTACTACCCAAATACAATGGCATGGTGTGGCTTTATGCACGCCAACATTACCTTGTCATGCCTGCAATGGCGAACAGTGGTCGACGGCTCGCGCCCAAAATCACCGAACATCAACTCCAGTAGCGTCTAAATCAAACCATCTTGTCAAATTACCGACATATAATATTGTTTGGAATAATGTTACAGGTATATTTCACAAGATATTTACCCCTACTTACTACGGAGTCAGAGCACCGTCACACCGCAATCTTCAGGTGCTTCACAAATAAAAAAAAAAGAAAGAATACCCAAGATGCACTTGGATAACTTGCAGAAAGAGTACCCAAGATGCACTTGGATGACTTGCACGGAGTTACAATAAAAGTCCGCAACACTGCCACTCACTGGTCAAAACATGCAATGACAACCAAAACTATAAAAATACACTCACAATCTGCTTCACAATTTAAATACATCAAATGACATTTTACATGGCTTGACAGTGTAACAATTACATATATTAACAGTTGAACTATACTAAATTTAAGTGGAAATCATTTAACATATTTAACAGATTTACCACCCGGCTACACAAAGGAGGCACTATAGTGCAGCGACCAGGACACATACCCACATCCGGCTTCCCACCCGCAGACACAGCCAATCGACTCCAGTGCTTAACTGTAGTCCACTGACTTCCGGTTTCTACTGCAGCGTTCATACCAGTTTCCAAACTGACCATCCTCATAATTTTGTGGACGTAACGTGATATGTACAACGTGAAACTTCCCCCCCGTGTGCTGGTGGGTGCAGGTGAAAGTTTGTCGACGGTTGTGTGCATGTGGTTGACATTTATCCATGGTAAATCTTGCAGGCATCGCGAAAAATATGCCATTATCGATAGCAAGCGCCAACAAACAGGAAACTGGAATGACCGCTGCAGTAGAAACCGGAAGTAAGTGGACTACAATTACAGAGCCCATTACCCCACTCTTCCGAGCCGTCCCGGTCGCTGCTCCATCCTCTCTGCCGCGATCCGGGGAGGGCTGCAGACTACCACATGCCTCCTCCCATACATGTGGAGTCGCCAGCCGCTTCTTTCACCTGACAGTGAGGAGGAGTTTCACCAGGGGGACGTAGAGCGTGGGAGGATCACGCTACCCCCCCCCCCCGAAAAGACGCCCCGACCGACCAGAGGAGGCGCTATTGCAGCGACTAGGACACATACCCACATCCGGCTTCCCACCCGCAGACACGGCCAATTGTGTCTATAAGGGACGCCCGACCAAGCCGACGGTAATACTGGGATTCGAACCGGCGACCCCTGTGTTGGTGGGCAACGGAATAGACCGCTTCGCCACCTGGACGCCCGCGGTCGAGCGCATTTGACGTAATCCCACACTTCATCAGTGTACTGTATTTAAAATCCACGGCGATCACGTGACTCATCAGTTAAAATTCACTCGTCGGAACCTCGCGCGGGAGCGCCTCCGGCTCGGTAGCGGATGTGTGCGGCTCCCTCCGACAAATAACTGGCAGCGCGTTAGTGCTGTCAAACACGCTGCTGACGCTCCAGCTCACCGGGCCCAAAAAAAAGCATACCCTGAAGTGCTCGGGTTCTTTCTGGGCGCCGGCCGCAGCACCTAATAGTAGCTCTTTGTACCACTCTGGAGACACCGCCGGGGTATAAAGCATCCCCCCCCCCCGTCTTACATGACTTGGGAGAGTACTCGCCCCATCCATATCTGTTACTTTATTCAGCTGCGCTTTCTGCAGGGCCAGATGTTACCTTAGCCGCCGATGCACTCCAGCGCACTCCAAGCAGAGACCATTAACGGCTCCGTTACCCTCCCCTGGGACACGCGCATCTGCCCCCAAGCCAACACATTCGTGGAAAACTAGGGCAACTACGGTTTGTTCCCCGCGACGGAGAGCAAACCGCCCTTACTGCTCGTGATGGCAGTTTTCAAATACGACCGATCGGTAGAAGAGGGTGCGCGTGCAGGAAATGTCGCGTGACGTCTGGGCCGCCGATCAGCTCGGACGCGGAAGTAAACGACGACGTGGTCAACAGGGAACCCGAGGAAGGCCCTCAAACCCGAGCTTCCTGTTCTCCTTCCTCATCCTCACGCGCACACGCACGCATACACGCACGCACACACGCACGCGCCCACACACACACACACACACACACACACACACAGGCAAGCAGAGATTGTATCAATAATGCACCTGATTCATTCACTGCCACATCTGCCGGATGTACTGCACGTTCAGCAAACATGCAGCCTGTTCGAGTCCTGTCTAAATACACGTGTACTGTACCATCACCCACTTCCGCATCAGCACTCCTACCGCTATCCTCATCCCGAGACGGTCTGGCGTGTGTTTGTAGCAGCAGGGGAGCGTGTGTGTGTGTGTGTGTGTGTGTGAGTGACTGTGTGTGTGTGTGTGCATACGCCCATGTGTCTCTGTGGATGTATACGCACTATATTTGTGCTTTCTGTTTTTGTGTTCACCAGTTTGGTGCGTGTACATGTGTGCCCATGGTGACGTGTGTGTGTGTGTGTGTGTGTGTGTGTGTGTGTGTGTGTGTGTGTGTGTGTGTGTGTGTGTGTGTGTGTGTGAGTGTGGTGTGTGCTGAAGTGCGCTGCGTGAGAGGAAGAGATGGAGTGCTGCTCTTGATGCGAGGACACGACGGTGGAGGAAAATAGACTTGTACACAGCTGGGGGACGTCTCCTGAGAAACACCAGGTCTTATATAGACAGGGGGGGGGGCGAGAGAGAGCGGGAGAGAGAGAGAGAGAGAGAGAGAGAGAGATAGAGAGAGAGAGATAGAGAGAGAGAGAGAGAGAGAGAGAGAGAGAGAGAGCGAGCGAGAGGGAGAGAATGCTTGTATGTATACATACATTTTGTGTGTGTCTGTGTGAAGAGCCACGTGTGTGTGCGTGTAGCGCCACGTGTGTGTGCGTGTGTGTGTGTGTGTGTGTGTGTGTGTGTGTGTGTGAAGAGCCACGTGTGTGTGTGTGTGTGTGTGTGTGTGTGTGTGTGTGTGTGTGTAGCGCCACGTGTGTGTATGTGTGTGTGTTTGTGTGTGTGAAGAGCCACGTGTGCGTGTGTGTGTGTGTGTGTTTGTGTGTAGAGCCATGTATGTGTGTGTGTGTAGAGCCGTGTGTGTGTGTGTGTGTGTGTGTGTGTGTGTGTGTGTGTGTGTGTGTGTGTGTGTTAAAGAGGACAGACATTCGGGTAATGGAATAGCTGATCTGGGGACGACATAATGTCACACCTCCTCGCAGCTGTGAAGCTCATCCCTGGAGTGTGACGTGTGTGTGCGCGTGAGCGCGCGTCTACGTGGCTTTGTATGGCTTCAGTTATAAATACAACACCAACAGCATCGCACCTCGTGGTGAACGTGTTGGCGTATAACACAACCACACTTGTTACCCCAGCACGTTTCCGCCGCCGCACGGCATTATTACACCGCGATGATTTACCAGACAGCCTCCTGTCTTAGGTTGCCATCTGCTGGCCTCAGAGAGAACTGCATGAATCTGTCAAACGTCACACGCAGGTCACCTTCATCCCTAAAAGCGTGAACAAATGCGTGCGTGTGTGTGTGTGTGTGTGTGTGTGTGTGTGTGTGTGTGTGTGTGTGTGTGTGTGTGTGTGTGTTTATGACCGATCTTAGCAATTATCACTAAATTCAAATATTATCTTTTTAATCCTATTTGAGTTAATGATGGGATATGTGTACATTAGACCGACATCTTTCCTTCGTTCATGTTCCGGGGTTTAACTCAACTGTTAAAATAAGAGACACTTTCCGTAGACTCCTACATTGCAGTCTATTGAATCTACTCTTCTCTTTCGACGGTTCACGCAGCTGTGTGTCGTAAAATGAAACGACACCAACATTCATGTGAACAGCAGAACTGATGAGGTGGAACAAAATGGAAATGTACCTTTTCTTATAATGTGGGGAACAGAATTAAGGAAATAATGTATGTTTCATACTAAAATCTGATGCAAAATGTTGCAAATCGGATGAACCTAAAAGCCAAACATTTCAGTTGCAATGTCTTATATTCACCACTAGAAAGCAGCATTTCATTACCCAGCCAACCCCCCTGTTTGGTTTTTAAACCTTTTTCTCCTCCAGGATTTCTCTGAACTTTAATTTTATACTACATGTAAACATGATTTCTTATGCTAACTTCATAATCATTTGAAGAGTATGAAGTACAAAATTGAGGAAACTTGTTTTCTCTGTTTTGATAAGATAGAAAGTCAGGAATCAGGAATCAGGACTCGGAAATCAGGAACATGTATTTGTAGTTTCATTGCGTACATGACGTGAAACGAAACGTCGTTTCCCACAGCCCGCAGCGGTGCAACACAAAGACAAAAACACATCCAAAAACTAAAAAAACACATATATCCAACATATCCACAATATAAATAATAAAAATAATAATAATAACAATGATAATTAACTGAGCGCGAACGCCAGCCAGGATGACTGTCGGAACTGCTGGTCTGCATGGGTGTCACAGCCCGGCTCGTGGGCTGCGACAAAGATGGCAGATCAGACGAGTTTGCAATTTTGCCCAAACACATTTATTTACAAAACGACAAAGAGCAGCTCATGAGCACAAAGGATGAGCCTCCGCCCTTGACCAAGATCCTGCAAGACAAAAAAGAACATAAAAATCACAAGCGCCCCTAGTGGAGCGAAGGGGTCGTTACAATGGGCTAGCAGTTAGCTTAGCCTGCCCCACTTCCACGTCCTGTGAGACCGCCCTCGGTGCTTCCTCTTCGGGCACAGCTCCGAGCAGGGCCGTGGTCCTTGGGACCACCCTCAGCAGTCCAAGCTCCCTCAGTCGACCCAACGCCAGCTCTGCCAGCCGGACACCCTCGACACACCTCCACACGACGACACCAACAACACAGTCAAGCTAGGCGAGACCGCCGGCGGTGTAATCGGTGTAATCTGAACTGCCGGTCTGCATGGGCTAGCAGCTTAGCCCTGCCCTACTTCCGAGTCCTGTCAGACCGCCCTCGGTGTCTCCTCTTCGGGCACAGCTCCGGGCAAGGCCGCGGTCCCCGGGCCAACAGGACGCGGCAGACCAAGCTCCCCCCGCCGATCCAGCGGCAGCTCTCCCAGCCATCAGACGAAAACACAAACCCGGACGCGGACGCGGACAAACACGCTGCATAGACGGCACCGGGTGAGGCAAATGGGAGGCAAATCTAAGTTGGCGCCGCCACCTTCCCACACCTTAAAAGTATTGTAAGGTAATAATGAAATGTAGGATTTACATTTGGACTGCATTTACACACACACACACACACACACACACACACACACACACACACACACACACACACACACACACACACACACACACACACACCATGCTCACAGCTGAACAACAGCCAGACCCCCCCCCCCCCCCGTCTTCTGTTCACCTTCACTTAATGGCGTCCCCTATCAAACATGGCCACTCTCGCCACTCAGAAATATGTGCCGGCTTTTGTGACCTTTTCACCACCCCACTTAAAGTAAGACGCGCTGGGTTAACGGCGCCGGCAACGATGCCAAATACATTAAAATACTGCCCCCAAACGTCCATGGAAGACATTGCATTTTTCTACAAGAAATATTAAACGTGCAATTGTGCCAAAAGACATCCCAGTACTTTGCTATGTAATGGGTCAAAGGTCAGCTCTGTTATCTATGTTCTTTTCCTATGGAGGCCAGTATTGTGCATGTTCTTTTTTTTGGGGGGGGGGGTTCCCCCTTTTCTCCCCAATTGTACTTGGCCAATTACCCCACTCTTCCGAGCCGTCCCGGTCGCTGCTCCACCCCCTCTGCCGATCCGGGGAGGGCTGCAGACTACCACGTGCCTCCTCCCATACATGTGGAGTCGCCAGCCGCTTCTTTTCACCTGCCGGTGAGGAGTTTCGCCAGGGGAACGTAGCGCGTGGGAGGATCACGCTAGTCCCCCCAGTCCCCCCCTCCCCCCTGACTGAAAAGATTCCCCGACCGACCAGAGGAGGCGCTAGTGTAGCGATCAGGACACATACCCACATCTGGCTTCCCGCTTGCAGACACGTCCAGTTGTTGTCTGCAGTGACGTCCGACCAAGTCGGAGGTAACACGGGGATTCGAACCGGCGATCTCCATGTTGCTAGGCAATGGCATAAACCGCTTCGCCACCCGGACACCCAGTATTGCTCTTCTTCGTTGTCCTGAGAGGCAGCCATCGTGTCATGGTGCATACGTTAAAGAGGAAGGCATCTACATCACTAATGCAAGTGCAGATGCAGATGCAGGGACGAGTGACCCTGAGGAAATCCTTTTGGATCAGTTTCTGGTTCTTACTGGCAGCAGCAGCAGCGGCTCGGGATGAGCGTCATCAGGATTCCCGTCACACTCCAACCCCGAGCCCTCAAACAGCCACTAAGGACACCATGACAGCACTGCCTCATCCAAGGATGGATTGATACAGTTGTCCCTCAGCCTTTATTTTTCACGCAATGTAAATCTCCCCTCCTCCTCTCTCCTCCTCTCTCTCCTCCTCTCTCACTCTCTGTCACAGACCTCTTTTTGATAAAGGGGACTATTTTCTCCCCCTATGAAATGAAGGGAGAGGATGTTGCACGTATTCGAACGTGTGTTATGTCTGTTACAGTACAGTATGGTATGTATTTCTATGTGGCCGCCTTTATGTCCAAGACAAATTCCTCTCAGGGCAAGTAAAGTAATCCTGACCCTGATCTAGATCTCTGGACGCCAGCTGATGACGGACCGTGAGTTGTTGGCAGTGGCTGGACGGCGTTTGGAGCGTTTTTTGGCACAGGCCGGCGATCAAATATGCCGTCGCATCATCAAAGGCACCCGAACCCTGAGCTGAGCCGGGAAAACTGTATAAAAGAATTGTATATGGTATAATTCACATCTCACACACACACACACACACACAGCCTGCTGTTAGTGACACAAAATCAAATACACACACTCACACATGCAGTAGCTGTATAAAGAGCGTGGATATCCTCTGGAAAGTGTGTGGATTTGTACCGGTGCATCTCCGGGCCTCTGCTGCAGCCTCTGCAAGGGCACGCTAATGGCGCTTATATTCAGCCAGGTCTGGCTGGCTTGATATAACGGAGTCAGCACGGGCGTCATTAAATACAGACACGAAAGTGTAACAGGGGCACGTGTAGGATTTCTTTCTTTTTCATCCACAAGTATAATTTCCATCTATCCATCCATCCATCCATCCATCCATCCATCCATCCATCCATTATGCAACCGCTTATCCTGCTCCCAGGCTCGCGGGGGATGCTGGAGCCTATCCCAGCAGTCACTGGGTGGCAGGCGGGGAGACACCCCGGACAGGCCGCCAGGCCACCACAGGGCTCCAAGTATCTCTTCTTTAACGATAAATCAAAAGTTCACCCTTGGTCTCACTTCACCGAGTCAGCTGAGTTTCACCCATGATGCTTTTTTCCCATCCAAATATATATTTTATTTGATCTGCATGTGCGCGTGTGGGCGCGTACACGTGTGCATGTGTTTAATTGCGTATGCATGCCTGAGCCCCAAGGTAGTAAATTTAGCCCTGTCTGGCTGGTTCATCATGATCAGAAGGAAATGTAAATGTGGCAGAACTGATCCACTACAGACAGACAGGCGGTGTCTGAGAGCCTGACGGTAAGGAGGGCTGGAAAGTCTACGAGTGGGGTCATTTCTAGATGTGCTGATGACCTCATTTATACATAAATGTACATATGTGTCTACGGTATGCCTTAAACGTCAATTTAGTCACACACTCTGATTTTGGTTATTGTAAAGAGTACTGCAAGGCAAGCCACAGTACACTGGCCTCGTTAACAGTCATGTCTCACAACCAAGATCTGCATAAATGAATGCGGAACAAAATTCTCAAATGCAGACAGGTAATGGAAGCATGGGGAGGAAAGTCAATTTGATCGTTTTAAGATGTGTATTGTGAGAACCCCCAGTGCAATATTTGTGTATTTATGCATCAGGGATTTGACTGGAATGATCGGGGGGGTTTTGCCCTCCATGCTTTATCCTCGTGGATGCATTAAAGATTTATTGCAAAGTCAAAGGTCACTTAGTTTTTGATTAATCAGTGAAATCCTTTTTACCATTGATTATCTGCCTCCACACTGAAATGTAAAACATCTAATTTAATTTTTGTGACGGTTCCAGTGCCTGATGGGGTCATACTGTGTGTGTGTATCTTCTCCTTGACCTCCACCTTGGCGTGGTGGAGAAGCTTGCATGTAACAATGATCCCAAGAGCTATGCTGTCCGGAGCTTGGCTCATGGTAGGGTCACCCAAGGCGGATAGGTCAAGGGGGAGGTTCCAGACGAAGTGTGATCCAACAAAGACCTTAACGGCGACACTGGTAGAAGATGTCTCCAGGTCACAATGGCAGTGAAGGCGGATGAAGGCTGCAACAGAGGGTGGTCCCCAATCGTCTTGGTTCTCCATGCCATTGGACTCTGGCCACTCCCTTCCAAGGACCGTGTGGTGGCTGCAGGTACGTCACCCACTCCATGTGAAAAGCTGTCACGTACAGGCGTCCTCCCATTATGCAGCTCCAGGATCGGCCTCTACACCCACCTGAGGACCCAGAGGGATCCAGAGGGAGGACGGTCATACTCGACCCGGAGTGACCGCTGATGATGATGATGATGATGATGATGATGATGATGATGATATGAGCTTGTCAAACTATCTCGGAGCAAGTTGTTTTGCTGCTGCATTGCATTACCAACAACTACACACACTACAGCCATTATTAAATTCTTTCAGAGAGCATGTTATTTTTCATCTGATCTCATCATCAGCTGCTTCTCCAGGGTCAGATCATTGTGGTGGCAAGCTAAGTAGGGCACTCCAGATATCTCTCTCCCCAGCAACAGCCTCCAGCTCCTCCTGGGGGACCCTAAGGCATTCCCAGGCCAGATTGGACATGTAATCCCTCCAGCGAGTTCTGGGTCTACCCCGGCATCTCCTCCCAATTGGACGTGCCCAGAAAAATTATAAAAGGAAGGCGCCCAGGAGGCATCAGATACCTGCACCACCTCAACTGGCTCCTTTCAACACAAAGGAGCAGCAGCTCTACTCTGAGCTTCCTCCGGATGTCTGAGCTCCTCACCTTATCTCTAAGGCTGAGCCCAGACAACCTTAGACATAGACTTAGACTACTTTTATTGTCATACATACAAGGGAATGAAATTATGTTTCACAAGGACCTCAGTGTCGCGTAAAAACAAATAACACACAATAAATATTAAAAACAAAAAGTGCATTAAAAGCAAAAATTACTTCACAGACCTAAACATCAAAAGCACACCTTATACAGACAGTGAAAAAGATGGTCAAAAAGTCATTTTATGGAGGACTGAGTGTTCAAGCTGTTGAGGAACCTCACAGCCTGAGGAATGAAACTATTGCATAGTCTGGTAGAAGCAGCACGGATGCTCCGGTACCTCATGCCAGAGGGTAGGAGGGTGAAGTGGATGTGGGAAGGGTGGGTGGGGTCCTTCACGATGCTGAGAGCCTTCCGGGTGCATTGTGCATCATAGATGGCCTGGATGGATGGGAAAGCAGTTCCTATGATCTTTCCAGCTGTCTTCACCATCCGCTTTAGCGATTTGCAGTCAGAGGCCTTGCAGTTACCATGCCAGACAGTGATACACCTGGTCAGAATGCTCTCTATGGTGCCTCTGTAAAATGTGATGAGGATGGGTGGGGGGGGGGGGACTCACCTTCTTCAGACACCGCAGGAAGTGAAGACACTGCTGGGTCTTCTTGGAGAGCGCAGTGACATGTGAGGACTAGGAGAGGTCCTCTTTGATGTGAACTCCCAGGAACTTAACACTGCTGACTCTCTCCACATCCATACCATTGATGGTCAGAGGGGTATGGTGGGCGCTGGTCTTTCTAAAGTCAATAATGACCTCCTTATTTTTTCCTATGTTTAGGAAGAGGTTAAGAGGTTATTGTTTTTGCACCTTGTCACCAGTTGATCCACCTCCACTCTGTATGATGATTCATTGTTGTTGCTGATGAGACCTACCACTGTGGTGTCATCAGCAAATTTTATAATGAGGTTGGAGGTGGATGATGCTGTGCAGTCATGAGTCAGCAGGGTGAACAAGAGCGGACTGAGCACACAGCCCTGTGGAGCCCCGGTGCTCAGTGTGATGGTCCTGGAGGAGATCTTGCCAATTTGCACTGACTGTGGCCTCCCTGTGAGGAAGTCCAGCAACCAGTTGCAGAGGCCTGGATGGATGGGAGAGCAGTTCCTATGATCTTTCCAGCTGTCTTCCTCCGTACAGAGGAAACTCATTTCACCCTCTTGTATCCGCCATCTCACCCTTTCGGTCACTACCCAAAGGTCATGACCATAGATGAGGGTTGGTACAAAGATTGACTGGTAAATTGAGAGCGTTGCCTTCCAGCTCAGCTCCCTCTTCACCACAACGGTCTGGTACAACGTCCGCATTACTGCTGATGCTGCACCAATCCGCTTGTCAAGACCCCGATATACTTGAACCCCTTCACATGAGGCAACATCTCATTCCCAACCCGGAGGGAGCAATCCACCATTTTCCAGTACAGAGCCATGGCCTCAGACTTGGAGGTGCTGACTCTCATTGTGGCCATTTCACACCCAGCTGCAAACCACGCCAGTGCACGCTGGAAGTCGCATTCTGATGAAGCAACAAAACCACATCATTTACGAATAGCAGAGATACAATTTTGAGGTTCCTAAAACGGACACACTCCTCACCTTTGCTGCGCCTTGAGATCCTGTCCATGAATATCTCAAACAGAATCGGAGACAAGGGACAACCTTGGCAGAGTCCGACACCCACTGAAAACGTGTTTGGCTTTGTGCTGAGAATACGGACATAGCTCTCACGTTGGTTATGCAAGGTCCGGATAGCTTGTAGCAACTGCCCCGGTCCCCCATACTCCCGCAGTACCCCCCCCACAGAGTGCCCCAGGGTACACAGTCGTAAGCCGTCTCCAAGTCCACAAATCACATGTAGACTGGCTAGTTAAACTCCCATGCCCCCCTCAGCTCTTTCACAAGAGTTGGTTCGTTGTTCCACGGCCAGGATGGAATCCGCATTGTTCCTCCTAGATCCGAGGTTCGACAATCGGTCGGAGCCTCCTTTCCAGTACCCTAGAGTAGACTTTCCAAGGGAGGCTGAGCAGTGCGATGCCCCGATCAGTGGCGCCGTAAGTGGGTATTATGTTATGAAGACTCTAAGGGCGCCAGACTAGAGGGGACGTCACAACGGTGCTCAAAAAATATTGTAGCGATTTCGGGGGGGGGGGGGGGGTAGCTCGAGAACCGCCGCAGCCGGGACGCGAACCCGTATCTCCTGCACCGTGGGCGACAACGTTAACCCGTCGACTAAAGGGACTGAACCTCTGGCCACGGGCCAACATGTATATCACCTATGCTGCAGGAGATATGGGTTCGCGTCCCGACTGTGGCGGTTCCCGGGGCTGCCCCCCTAATTCGCTGCAATATTGAAAAGAAAAATAAAAAAAATCAGTCATTCTTCAAAAGTGTTAATAAAACGACATAATGATTTAAAACGTACATTGAAATTGTTTGTTTGTAAAAAAAAAAATTCTACTTGACAGAATCTGTTTCGAACCCCAACCATCCCACCATTTTGTATGACAAAATCGCCAGTTCCACGGTATTCTCAAACAAACGCATTGCCTACAATACAATGCGATAGCTAGCACAAGCTGGCTAGCTGTAGATTACGATCTATTGAAAAGCAAGTTTATGCCCCACAGAAAATTGCAGCTACTACCTGGTTACCCAAATATGATTTGTTTACATCAGTTCATATGCACAATTGGTCAGTTTTGTCTTTTGTTCAAACCTACGACTAGCTAACAATATGCTAACTGTTATGTCTGCACACATCGACAGTGCTGTATTTGATTTGGTGCTGTTCTATTGTGCTGGGATCGATTGGTGATGCCTGCGGGCTCTGGGTTGTTTGATCGGGTCTGCCTTTCATGCTGTGTCAGTCTAAATAAAGAATGCCACGGAGAGGTTGTGTCGAGCGACAGCGCTGTGTCCTGACGTGATTTAAAAATACAATATTGGCGACGAGGATGGCTGATATCTCTCTCCCACCACCTGCCCCCTTCCTGGCATTACCTGGCGAGCCTCCGGTACCATGGACTCGCTGGCTACATAGTTTTGAAAATTCCATCATCGCCTCAGGGCTCGACGACGTGACCCAGGCTAGGAAGACGGCTCTGTTGCTACACTGCTTGGGAGCAGAGGGTCATCGTGTGCTCGGGACTCTGGGGAACGTCACAAACTTTGCCGAAGCTGTGGGACTTATGAGCACCCATTTCGCTGCTCCACAGAGTGCCCTCCTTCGGCGATTTATATTCCGTCAGCGACACCAACTGCCTGGTGAGTCTGTGCGGCAGTACGTAGCTAATTTGCGAGGGCTAGCTAGCTCATGCAAGTTTGGCGCGCTTCAGGACGAGATGGTTCGCGACCAGCTAATCGAACACACCAACAACGCAAAGGTGCGTGAGACTCTCCTGCTGGAAAAAGACGATCTGCTGCTGTCCAGAGTAATTACCATCGCACTACAGGTTGAGGGAGCAGCTGAGTGTGCTGCTATGCTAAATACACAGCAAGTGGCCACCTCCAGTCAAGCTGCCAACGACTCCTCCCTCTACTCACGGCTGCCCCTCGGGACGCAACCCAACCAGAGCGAGGCGGGCGCCGACTCCACTGGGGACGTCTTGCAACTGCAACGACGACGTTCTCGGCCCCGCCCTCAACAGTCCTGTGGTAACTGTGGGTCTCGGTCTCATGTTTCAAGGGCTCAGAACTGCCCTGCCCGTGGCCAGACATGCCGTAGCTGCGGTAAGCACAATCACTTTGCCAACGTCTGTCGATCTTCCCCGGCTGGGTCAGAGGGCCACACCCCCCAGTCTTCAACCGCCGTCATTCACAAGGTGAGCTCTGGGCCAGTGTCATTCAAATCATGCACAGTCAACATTAATGATGTGTGCATCCCCCTGCTGTTGGACACCGGTGCAAGTGTGTCTCTCCTGAATGTTGATACCTACAGTCAATTTTTCAGTTCACTGCCACTGTCCGCACCCTCAGCTGTCCTCTGTGGGTATGGTGACTCCAAAATCGATCTGGTTGGCTCTCTCCAAGTGACTGTCCGCTATGGAACCAAGCTGGTGCCCAATGCAGTTTTTCATGTGGCACGCCGTGGGGCCAACCTGATGGGCCTGGACCTGTTCTCCGCTCTGGGGTTCTCCCTCTTAGACACAAGGGGGGCAGCAATCCTGACTGTCGCCACACCTTGGCAGCAGAAGTGGCCATCGCTGTTTATGGGGCTGGGCTGCCTCTCCGCCTTCACCCATCAACCTCTCCTCAACCCTGCTGTGAAATCTGTCATCCAACCACTGCGCCGCATCCCGTTGGCTCTCCGTGATGGGGTCTCCGCCGAGCTGCAACAACTGCTGGAAGCTGGCATCATTGAACCGGTGGATGTGTCACCTTGGGTCTCAAACCTCGTGGTGGCTAAGAAGAAGTCAGGGGGCCTGCGTGTCTGCGTCGATCTACGTGCAGTAAATAAGGTAGTAGTCCCTGATAAGTATCCACTGCCCACCTCAGAAGAACTCACTGCTCAGTTCTATGGCTCTGAGGTGTTCTCCAAGCTCGACCTCAGACAGGGGTACTTACAGGTGCCCCTCCACCCCAGCAGCCGAAACCTCACAGCCTTTGTGACACATGCAGGAGTGTTTCGCTACACCAGGATGCCTTTCGGTCTCAGCTCCGCCCCTAGCTGCTTCCAGAAAATCATGGTCTCCGTGCTGGCTGGCATACTGGGCGTGGCCATTTATCTGGACGATATAGTGGTACACGGGCCCACCAGTGAAATCCACAAGCGCCTCAACGTGGTCTTCGCAGCCCTGTCCAAGCACAAGCTAACTCTCAATGCTGAGAAATGTGTCCTCTCTGTGCCAGCCATCGACTTCGTGGGGTTCCGGCTGTCAGCGAGCGGTGTAACTCCACTACAATCCAACGTGGACGCCATTCAGGCCATCCCTGAGCCCAGCTCGGCCGCCCAGGTCGCCTCCTTCCTGGGTATGACAAGTTACTACCTGAGGTTTCTTCCCCAGTACTCTGCGACCACAGCCCCCCTGCGCCAGCTGCTGCGTAAGGACGAGCCATGGGTGTGGTCAAAGGCATGCAGTGACGCTGTGCGTGATCTCAAGACTCAACTGACTTCACCACCAGTGTTGGCTCACTTCGATATCTCCAGCTCCACCTTTGTGACCTGTGACGCATCAGCCACAGCGATAGGGGCTGTGCTGTCTCAAACCCAGAACGGTGTGGAGAAGCCCATTGCCTTCGCCTCCCGTGCCCTCAACCTGACCGAGCAGCGGTACTCCGTGGGTGAGCGTGAGGCGTTAGCCTGTATCTGGGCTTGTGAAAGGTGGCACCTCTACCTCTATGGCCGCTCCTTCACCCTCAGGACAGATCAGCAGGCCCTGACAGCGCTGCTGTCCACATCTGGGACAGGCCACAAACCCCTGAGGCTGCACCGCTGGTCTGACCGCCTCCGCCAGTACAACTTTAGCCTGCAGTTCACCCCAGGCAGAGACAATGTTGTCGCCGACCTGCTCTCTCGCTCTGTCTCCACCCCAGCTCCACAGACGGACACTGACTGTGTGGAAAAGGACATTGTCCAAATGCTACACACACCCCTCCAGGCCACTGTCTCTCTGCAGGAGCTGAGGGCAGCCTCCGAACAGGACCCTGTCCTCTCCCAGCTCCGCACCTACATCCAGAATGGCTGGCCTCACAAGGTCCCAGAGGAGCTGGCTGCGTTCGCCCGAGTCAGACAGGAGCTCTCCTGCTGGAACGACACCTGCGTGGCACGTGGGTTTTGCACAGTGGTCCCAGCTGCTCTCCGTGCACGTGTTTTGAATATGGCGCATGAAGGCCACCTGGGCATTGTGAAACTGAAACAGCGCTGCCGAGACCTGGTGTGGTGGCCGGGGATAGACAGAGATATTGAGGCTCTGGTGAAGGACTGTTCTGCCTGCCTTGTGAGTGGCAAGACTGGCCACCAGGCTCCCCCACCCCTGCAACCTCTCGCCTGGCCCTCTCAGCCCTGGGAACACCTGCAGTTGGACATTTGTGGTGAGATCCATGGAGTTCCCCACCACCAACGCTTCATGGTGGTCGCCTACGATCTACACTCAAAATGACCTGAACTCACCACTTCCGGCATTGTGACCTCACAGATCATCATCGACTTCCTGGACTCTCTTTTCTCTTGCTGGGGCCTCCCAAAGGCCATCACCACTGACAACGGCCCTCAGCTGGTCTCTGCTGAGTTCACTGCTTATCTCGAAAGCAAGGGCATCCGTGATATACGCACTGCGTACTACCACCCCCAGGCCAATGGCGGCGTCGAACGTTTTCACCAGTCACTGAAGAACGGCCTCAGAGCACACATGGCCCAAGGGTGCTCTTTCACACAGGCCATCCGTCAAACTCTGCTGCACTATCGGGCCACACAGCACTCGACCACAGGCGTGTCCCCAGCCTCTCTCATGCTAGGCCGGGAACTGTGCATGCCCCTTGACAGGCTCCGCCCCTCCACACCTCAGGCACCTCCCTCTGGGGTCAGAGCCTCAGTCACTCGTCAGCAGACGCGGATGAAGCAACGGTTTGACCAGTCAAAACGAACCAGGGTGCCAGACATCAATGTGTCAGACTGGGTCAGGGTCCGCAGGCCCCACAGGAACAATAAAATGGCTTCATACTGGTCCTCTCCTCTCCAAGTCACCCGTCAGCTGGGCCCAGCCACTTACCTCCTCAGCGATGGCACTCGGTGGCACTCCAGTCGTCTACGGAAGGTGTCAGCTCCGCCACACACAGCTGGTGACACAACCATAGCCATTCCCTCAGCATGGCAAGACGCCCAGGGGCTTCATGCAGCTCCTACACGGGCCCCAGACATTCCTGGGCCTCAGCTTCCCCTGCCACCTCCCTCCCCACCTCGGCCTGCCCAGCCTCAGGCCGCCCCACGACCTGTTCGCACACGTTTATGCCCTGGCCACCTAGAGGACTTTGTGTCAACCTTTCATGTTTGAAATCCTGCCGGGGGGGGGGGGGAATGTTATGTCTGCACACATCGACAGTGCTGCATTTGATTTGGTGCTGTTCTATTGTGCTGGGATCGATTGGTGATGCCTGCGGGCTCTGGGTTGTTTGATCGGGTCTGCCTTTGATGCTGTGTCAGTCTAAATAAAGAATGCCACGGAGAGGTTGTGTCGAGCGACAGCGCTGTGTCCTGACGTGATTTAAAAATACAATACTAACCAGCTAGCACGTTTTGCTGGGACTAGACAGCCGTCAACAGTCTGACAGAAACTCGTATTCTCCAAAGATGGCGCAACCGTCCCAGAATGCTCTGCGATTCCCATTCATGCCTACGTTAGCAGGAATGTCAACTTTGATAGCCGCAATGGTGCATAGCTAGCTAGTGTAAACGACTAATAAGACACGTTAGTCCCTAGCTAACGGGTCTGACCCTTTAGCCGAGCGGATAGTGATGTCGCCTTGTGGTGCAATACACCGCGTATCGAATCCCGCACCGGGCAAGAAAATACCCAGTTACACTAGCTAACTATATGGGGTCTTAGCCGTTAGAGTCAGTTTTCCAGGGTCCCCATCAACCCAATGGCCCCCTTCCATGGTCCCAGATGAAGGAGGTGGGCACATTTGAATGACAGTTCCCCCACGGAAATGAAATATATTTTTTAAATGTATTATGTGCTATATTTTGAATATATTATTGTAATATATTGCAATATATTTAATTTCCGTATGGGTTACTGTAACAACAGAAATTCAAATGAAAATGTTTCACTGGAAAAAGGCTATCCTTTATTTCTCTACCTGTTTATTTCAATTTATAAAATTTAATTTGGGCAACTTGTTTAAAGTAATGTCCCCTTCCTTCACCAGACTGTAATAAGCTGGTGACTTATTTTTTTCAAAGCACACAATGCCCTCTTGGCTGATAGTTATGATGATGTAATGTAGTTTAGTATTAGTTTATGTTCTATGTATTTTGCACCTGTCCTGCTTCTAGAGCCAGGACCTTCCTCAGAAACCTCAGAAGGGAGTGTGGAAGAGGTGAGAGACAACAGCAGACATTCAAGTGAGGAGGAGAGGGCAAGAGAGAGCACAGAAAGCGGCAGTGACGAAAGGGATGAGCAGGCAGAAAGTGAGAGAAGCACAGAAAGTGAACAAATAGAAGAAGAGGGTCAGACAGGAGGTAAGCACGTGTATTGAAGGAGCGTTAACAGACAACAGAAATGCACATATTGTTTTTATAAAGTCATAGTTCCCCTTCCCTAGATCAACTCCTTTTTGCAAAACACAATGCCTTCTTAACTGATCGTTATAACATTGGCGAGGTAATGTAGTTCGGTAGTAGTTTATGTTCTGTATTTTCCACTGCTATCCTACTTGTAGAGTCATGACCTTCGACACTCAGTGAGGGAGAGAGCAAGGCAGTGGCTAGAAAAAATAACAAGTAAGGACAGGGAGGCAATTGTCTAGAAACTGACCGCAAGAGTTGCACCAAAATTGCCCAAGGACAGTGTGGGAAAGTCATTCCCGGACTACCTGTTGTTTACAAAGGCATCAAATGACAGAGAGAGAGAGAGAGAGAGAGAGAGAGAGAGAGAGAGAGAGAGAGAGAGAGAGAGAGAGAGAGAGAGAGAGAGTCAAAAGAGACGGGCTAATATGCAGCCACAGCACTGATGCTGTATATTGCATCCCATGTGTCCTTTTTTCATCTGAACAAAAACGCCCTCCCCATAGTGCACTAAACAGTCGAAATGGGTATAAAATGTCTTGTGTGACGTGGTGTAGCATGTATAATAAATTCCCAAACCACGGGACTACTAAGGCACACAGAGAATGCTACTTTAAGTGGAAAGACTTGCAACACTGGGCGGCACGGTGGCGCAGTGGTTAGCGTGGTCGCCTCACAGCAAGAAGGTCCTGGGTTCGGGCCCCGGGGTAGTCCAACCTTGGTGGGTCATCACGGGTCGTCCTCTGTGTGGAGTTTGCATGTTCTCCCCGTGTCTGCGTGGGTTTCCTCCGGGGGCTCCGGTTTCCTCCTACGGTCCAAAGACATTTAAGTCAGGTGAATCGGCCATACTAAATTGTCCCTAGGTATGAGTGTGTGTGTGTGTGTGTGTATGTGTGGGCCCTGTGATGGCCTGGCGGCCTGTCCAGGATGTCTCCCCGCCTGCCGCCCAATGACTGCTGGAATAGGCTCCAGCGACCCTGAGAGCAGGATAAGCGGTTAAGATAATGGCTGAATGGACTTGCAACGCTCTGTAACGGGTGAAAGTGGCATTGACTATCAGTTGAACAAAAGCTAAACAATCATAAATGAAAGAGAAGATTCGCTTCATTATTCTGTAATCTGTGATGCCGCTCCAGATATATCTCATACCGAGCAAAATGTTGTGCTAATATGTTATGCCATCTATAATAAAACAAGCCAATGACTGGGGGGATCACTGAAAGGTTTCTCGAGTTCAAGGACTTCAACAAGATGGAGTGCTAGAGTTGATGCTGTAAGACCGGTAGCAAAACACCTACCAAGTGTCATAGAGGGATTTTGGGGAGTAGGCTAGGTGTAAGTTTATGGGACCACATGCTTAACCCTCATATCAATCAATGGATGAGCAATAACTTTTTAAAACTAAACGAAAACCAAGACAGAAATGCTCTTAGTTGGCCCCAAAGCCAAAAGAGATGTGTTCTTCACTAAGTTAGGACATCTGGCTCTTCAGAACAAATCAGAAGTAACAAGCTTAGGTGTAATTTTAGACTCCGATTTAAGTTTTAAAACTCATATCAACAAAGTGACTAAAAACAGCATTTTATCATTTGAGAAATATGGCTTAAGGACGGCAGTTTTTGACTCAACAGGATGCTGGGTAACACTTTAGTATGGGGAACGTAGTCACCATTAATTAGGTGCTTATTAGCATGCAAATTAGCAACATATTGGCTCTTAATTGGTCATTATTACGTACTCATTAATGCCTTCTTCTGCATGGCCTTATTATACAACCAGTAAGCCATTAACTATGAGTTTTCCCTCTATAACCTCAGAATTATTGCATATTAGTAGCACCATCTCAATATGCTTTGCTTAGTATGGCCTTTATAAGGTGGTAGTACCACAAGAAGATTTATTCTCCCTTACTAACACTTAACGAATATGGTCTGTTCTTACATAACAAAACACAAAACTACAAGTGTTCATAGTGTTAAATTACTATAAATTAAGTTTTTGTTACTTAGAATATGTTCCCCATACTAAAGTGACATCTTGATCATTACCAATTCACTAGTAATTAAGTTTTTTTATGTTCCCCATACTAAAGTGACATCTTGATCATTACTAATTCACTAGTAATTAAGTTTTTTTTACTTAGAATATGTTCCCCATACTAAAGTGACATATTGATCATTACTAATTCACTAGTAATTAAGTTTTTTTTTACTTAGAATATGTTCCCCATACTAAAGTGTTACCGGATGCTGAGATGTTAATTCATGCTTTTATTTCAAGTAGACTCGACTGTTGTAATATCCTTTTTTACTGGTCCTCCAAAAAAAGTCAGTTGCGAGATTACAGCTAATTCAGAACTCTGCTGCTGGACTTTTAACAAGGACAAGGAGGAGAGAAATATCACTCCTGTTTCAGCTGCACTGCACTGGCTCCCAGTATCTTTTAGAACTTATTTTAAAGTCCTACCTGTATACAAAGCTCTTAATGGTTTAGCTCCCTCTTACATTACTGACTCCCTGCTGCTCTATGTCCCCTCACGAGCCCTCAGGTCCTCTATGGCAGGTCTTTTAAACATCCCAAACATCCCCCCAAATAAATTTGGAGAAGCTTCCTTTGTCCACTATGCTCCTAAAATGTGGAACACCATACCAAAAAGTATTAGAGAGGTGGGCTCAGTGGACATTTTTAAACGGCAACTGAAACCATATCTTTTTAATTTAGCTTATAATTAACGATATCATTTTTATTCGTTTTAATTATTCTATCCATTATTTTTTGTTATTATTTTTTATAAATGTTTTTCTAGTTTTTCATATTTATTATTATTTTTTTATAAATTCATTTTTAGTTTTTTCCCCTTATCCCACCTGATTACCCAATGGCATTTGGTCAGATCTTGTCGAAGACCTCTCTGACTCGTGATCCACAGGAAAGAGCCCACAGGTTCGGTCTGGGCTATGGTGGTATCACATTCCTTTTTGTTAAGAGCATTTTATATGTAAATTTGTCAAACTAAGAAGATGGGTCCCTTATTGGAGAAGCTGTTGATGGGGGAGTTGTTGGGCAAGCTGGTAGCATGGGGATGAAGGTAGAGGAAGGGGTTTAATGTTTAGAGAAGTCAGGAAAATAACAAAATAATTATTTGATTAAATAAATAAATAAAGGGCGCTCAGTCATATTCTTTATAGGGGCGCAAAATCCCTGGCGGCACCCCTGGAGCACACCCTCCGGTTCCCTTTTTTAAATATGGAAACCACCTCCCCAGTCGGCCACTCCACAGGTACTGTCCCTGACCTCCACGTGACACTGAAGAGGCGTGTCAGCCAAGACAGTCCAACAATGTCCAGAGCCTTCAGCATCTCAGGGCGAATCTCATCCACACCCGGTGCCTTGCCACCGAGGAGCTTCTCAACTACCTCAGAGACTTCTGTCAGGGATATGGGCAGGGCTTCCCCAGAGTCTTCAGACTCTACCTCCTCCGAGGACGTGTTAGCCAGGTTCAGGAGCTCCTCAGTGTTCTTTCCACTGCCCGACAACATCCCCAGTCCGGTCAGCAGTTCCCCTCCTCAGCTGAACACGGCCTGAGTCAAGCCCTACTTCCCCTTTGTGAGTCGCCGGATGGTTTGCTAGAACTTCCTTGAGGCAAACCAAAAGTCCTCCTCCATAGCCTCACTGAACTCCTCCCACATCTGAGCTTTTGCTTCTGCAGCTGCCGAAGCCACAGCCCTTCTGGCCTCCCAGTATCTGTCTGCTGTTTCAGGAGACCTCAGGGCCAACCAAGCCCGAAAGGCCTCCTTCTTCAGCCTGACGGCTTCCCTCACCGCCGGTGTCCACCAGCAGGTTATTCGGTTGCCCCCTTGACAGGTACCGATGACCTTATTACCACAGCTCCTACCTGCCACATCTGCAATAGAGGCTTTGTACATGGCCCACTCAGACTCCACGTCCCCAGCCTCCCTCGGGATGCACGAGAACTTCTTCTGGAGGTGGGAGTTGAAGACCTCACAGACAGGGGCCTCCGCCAGACATTCCCAGTTCACCCTCACTACATGTTTGGGTTTGCCAGTTCTGTCCGGCAGCCTTCCCCACCATCTGATCCAACTCTCCACCAGGTGGTGATCAGTTGACAGCTCTGCTCCTCTCTTCATGCGCTTGTCCAAAACATACGGCCACAGATCTGATGATACGGTCACAAAGTCCATCATCAATATTCGGCCTACGGTGTTCTGGTACCAAGTACACTTATGATCCACCTTATGTTCGAACATGGTGTTTGTTATGGCCAATCTGTGACTCGCACAGTGTTATTTTTTGTTTATGTTATTTTTTAAACAAATATTTAACTTTGCTGACTTTGTCATTAAAAATAATTTCTTCTTGAAATGACGAGGCCTTTACGTAGGCCCCGTCATTTTAGCCACGGCAGGGTTATCCTTTACCACCTAGTAGATTGTCTGAGAAGGCGAGGTATTACTTAAAAAGAGTATGCACTCATTACAGTACAGCACGGCACACAACTTTCTGTGATGAAGATATAAATTTAAAGGATACACAGAAACTGGATATAAAAGTCATTTTATTTTCTGTTTTGCTGTACCTTCGTCAAATAGTGCGCCTTTGCACTGCACAGTGAAATGAAAACTAAAAAGGAATTCTACTCTGTGTGTGCCTGTCAATGAACACACACATGCACATGCACACAGACACACACACACAGGCTCTTCACACCACAGTCTAGTTTATCATTCTGTCAGACATCCTTACAGTGCCTAAAAAAAGAGAGGAGTGGAAAATGGGCTAATAACTGGACGCTCTTCTGTCCTCTCCATTCACTCACTCGCTCACACACACACACACTCGCTATACTGGATCCCCTTCGCTCTGCTGCCAGTCCTCACTATTCGCTCTCCCTCTTTCTCGATCCCGTGCTCTCCAGTTTTGGCTGTTACTCCCATTTTCTCAATTTTCCACCATCCCCTCTCCCTTGACCCGTGAGAAATTCCAATTTCTGCCTGATCAGCGGCAAAATTGAGTGGATCGGCACGTATACGCTCGCTCGCCCTACCGCCAACACTACCAATGGCCATGCACACGCACGCACGCACGCACGCACGCACGCATGCACACAGATACACACAAGACAGGTAGTGATAACGTATTTTGCTCTCGACAAGCCCAGCAGAAACCTGCTACAGCCAGTGTCCATTACATAGAGACTGGACACCAAATATGGCTATTCTTCATACTCATAATTACTCACAAATCTGAAAGATAGTGAAATTAAAATACATATGTACAGTATAAGGAAGTATAGGACATCTAGGAAGTATAAGATGTATATGACATATAGGAAGTCTGCAAAGTATAAGGAAGTATAGGAAGTCTAGGAAGTATAAGGAAGTATAGGAAGTATAGGTAGTATAGGAAGTACGGGAAGGCATAAAAAAAGTTCAAATGCCCATGTCATGGTCCAAGTTTTAATACTTTGATGAGCACATAAGTTAGTTTAGCCTGTGATGGCCTGACGGCCTGTCCAGGGTGTTTCCCCACCTGTTGCCCAATGACTGCTGGGATAGGCTCCAGCATCCCCGCCACCCCAGTTGGGATAAGCGGCTTGGATAAGGGATGGATGGATGGATGGGTGTACAGTATACAGTGCCGGAGGAGCAGTGACTGATTTTGTTCAGTAAATGTCAAATTCCCAACACCAGACAGGACCGGTGGAAATAATCACACAGCACATAGGAGACTTACACTCTTCAGAGACGGGAGGCGTCCACATGGGCAGGGGAAGCGTTTAAGTTGTTTTTTTTTTGTTTTGTTTTTTTTGCTGTATCAATGTGCTTCATAGAGAGCAGCAGAAAAGGTAAAGTACTTTGCACCCTGCCACATTTAGAGCCTTTGAAATGTCATCTGATGGAGGGTAGATGTGTGTGTGTGTGTGTGTGTGTGTGTGTGTGTGTGTGTGTGTGTGTGTGTGTGTGTGTGTGTGTGTGTGTGTGTGTGTTTGGCTAGTTTACTACAGGCATAGTGGCATTTATTTTTGATGACTCACCTCTAATATCATATGCTAGAATAGCGAGATGTGCTGCAGCCAACAAATCCCCCTCTGCTATTTGGGTTGATGTGGACGCTGGAGAAAAGGGGGTTGTATCCCATGAGGACAGCTGCAGGGCTGAATTACCTTTGCTGTGGTGTGTTTTCATCTAACCATGCAGAGGACTCCTCTTCCCTGTTTCTGAATAGAAGCTCGTTAGTACCTTCATCAACAAGATGTGGTCAAACCAAGGGACAAGGCTGCCCGTGATGTACAAACTATGTTGTATTTACATATAATGTATGGATGTGTATGTTAAAAGTGTCCGAATCACCCCTCACGGATGTTTCCCCACATTTCAACAGAAGTACAGGGTCTAATCTTCTCGTGATTTTCTTTTTCTTTCTTTCTTTTGGATTGTGTGTTGATTAAAATGACGATGAGAGGGAGAGAGAGAGAGACAGACAGAGACACACAGAGACACAGACAGACAGACAGACAGAGAGAGAGACAGAGATAGAGACATACAGACAGACAGAGAGACAGACAGACAGAGAGAGAGAGAAACATACAGAGAGACAGACAGAGAGACAGAGAGAGAGACATACAGAGAGACAGACAGACAGAGAGACAGACAGACAGACAGACAGACAGAGAGAGAAACATACAGAGAGACAGACAGACAGACAGAGAGAGAAACATACAGAGAGACAGACAGAGAGACAGAGAGAGAGACATACAGAGAGACAGACAGAGAGACAGACAGACAGACAGACAGAGAGAGAGACATACAGAGAGACAGACAGACAGACAGAGAGAGAGACATACAGAGAGACAGACTGAGAGACAGAGAGAGAAAGAGAGACAGGCAGAGAGACAGACATACATACATACATACATACAGGAAGAGACAGACAGACAGAGACAGACAGACAGACAGACAGACATACGGAGAGATAAACAGACAGAGAGACAGACAGAGACAGACAGAGAGAGATTTGGTCTGGCAGTGAAAGCCCGAAGAGCTTTCTATGCAATAAAAAGAAAATTCTATAAAGCAGACACCCCAATTAAAATCTGGTCCAAACTCTTTGACAGTACTGCCCACTGCAGTATATGGAAGTGAAGTACGGGGTCCACTCAGTCAGCAAGACTACACTAGATGGGACAAACATCCACTAGAAGCCCTGCATGCAGGATTCTGTCAAAAATTACTAAATGTACAAAGGAAAACACCAACAAATGCCTGCAGGTCAGAATTAGGCCGTTTCTCATTGATAATAAATATCTAGAAAAGATCACTTAAATTCTGGATGCCCCTTAAGTCAAGTCCCCACGACACACTGCAGTTTAAAGCATTTCAAATCCAAGAGCTAAGAAAGAGTCCCCTCAGTCAGCTGGTTGTGAAACTAACTGACCCCATAACCACTAACACAGATGAGTTTCAGACCAGCGCTGCTCCCCAACCCCAGATTAGAGTAAACCACATCATCACACAATGCAACAACTCATATGTGGAACATTGGGGCACAGAAACCAAATGACAACACAAATGAGAATGTTACCGGGCCCTAAAAAGAGAATACAAACTGGCTGACTGTCTGTCCACTGCCAGAGACATTCAGCAGAGACACAACCTTACCAAGCACAGGCTCACTGACCACAGTATAGCAACTGACACACAAAAAATCTTGGCTACCAAAAGAGCAAAGAATATGTGGTCACTGTACGGCAGGTGAGGTGGAGACAGAGATGCACTTCCTGCTAAATTGTGAGAAATTCCAGAACATAAGAGAAAAATACCGGGAGACATTTGAAAACCAGATTCCGAATGTTCCACTCCTGGATGAGAAAGAACAATGGCCACTTATTTTAGGAGAGGGCCAAAGGTCACACCTTGCGACACAATATGTGTCAGAATGCCACAGCCTAAGGGTCAGTGAGTGACCAAAAACACTGTCCGTTACTGTCAGTTGCTGTTCAGGCGCTGTTCTATGTTTCTGCCAGTTTAACCTATTCCTTTGTCCATTGTCTGTCTGTCTGTTTGTTTGTTTGTTTATTTGTTTGTTTGTTTGTTTCAGTACTTTGCTGTCACCTGCTTTGGCAACATTGTAATTAATGCAGTCATGCCAATAAAGCATCATTGACTTGAACTGAATTGAGAGACAGACAGACAGACAGAGAGATTTCAAAAGCACATTTATTTAGTTTACATCCCAGTCCAACAGCTGTAATCCAGCTCATACAAACAGTTTCAGAAAATGTCTCGCTGAGCAGTTCAAACAAACTATTTATATCAACAAGCAGGTCTTCACGTCGTCTCGTCCACACCCTAAAAGGATGAAATCCCGTTTCTATTGGCCCGCACAAAGGACACACATGGAGAGAGAGAGAGAGAGAGAGAGAGAGAGAGAGACAGACAGACAGACAGACAGACAGACAGACAGACAGAGAGAGAGAGCGCGAGAGACAGACATAGAGAGAGACAGAGAGACAGAGAGAGAGAGAAAGAGAGAGAGAGAGAGAGAGAGAGAGAGAGAGAGAGAGCGAGGGAGACAGAGAGGGAGGGATAGAGGGAGAGAGAGAGAGAAAGAGCGAGAGAGAGGGAGAGAGAGAGAGAGGGAGAGAAAGAGAGAGGGGGGGAGAGAAAGAGCGAGAGAGACCTTTAACCAAGCCTTTAATGTTCCAATTCTTCAGTCACATCAAGATAACATCAACACAAAAACTCATATACATAGTGGAAAAACACAACAATCGCCATACACAGTAAAAACAAAGGATACACCTTCCCCCTATTTCCCCTTTTTTCAAAGATTAAGAATAAGCACTTGGTCTTCCACTGTGCACAGCACATCCCCATGTCCCCACATAGAAATAAATCCTTCTAGGTTTGAACTAAGGTTGAAGAACATGAACTCTATTTTCAGCCGAGCAGCCACTAGACCCCTGAACATGAGCATGGCGTCTGTGGACCCTGTGCCTTTCATCTTGTTCCTTCTGCTAAGCCAAATGCTCATTTTCGCCTGTCCTATCAAAAAATTAACCAAGGTGATACGTCTGCACTGTGCTGCCATGTACCTCGGACCAAAGACAAACAGGCTGTCCACAAGAACCTCTCCTAAACCTCTGAGCCACCGCTGCAGTACAGAGAAAAGAGGGCCAAACCTGGAACATCTAAGCCATAAGTGCTGTAGGGTTTCCTCATCATTGCAGAAAGAGCATTGACTCCCTACCCTAGGATCAAAGTGTGCCACATGTCTGTTCGTAGCCACAGCCCCGTGTACCACCCTCCACTGTAGATCCGCAGTGCGTTTCTCAATGGGGGGTTTGTACAAGGACCTCCAGCTGCCCCTGGGGGATGAGCCTGGTGCCAACAAACTCAACCACCTCGACTCCTGCACGCCGGCTAGTGATGTTCTGTTGAGAACCTTTACAGTGACTGCGTACAAGGCCTTCTGTGACGTGCTTGAGAGGTCATGTAGTTCCGGCGTTTTAAAGGACAGAATGGCCCCCTTCACTTCTTCCTGCTCTTCCACTGCCGCACGGACTGACAAAGATGGAAAGACAGGCAGCATAACTGGCTGATCCTCTCCACACTCTGCTCCTAGTACCTCCCTGAAGAAGCCAGGAAGTGCACTGATCACTTCTCCCAACAATCTCTCCATCAAACGAAGAGATTTAAAGCCAGTCTCTTGGCTCAAAATGCCCGCCGTCTTCCACTGTCCTCCTGATCTGAGACACGCTAATTTCGTAAGTCCAGCTCTTATGAGGGATCTCTGCACACTTGCCGAGCTGAGCATCCTGCAGTGTATCAGTGGGTTATGGAACAGTGGCTCCTCCCCGACACTGCCATAGAGCTGGGAGTAGTCCCTGTTGGTGCGCAAGACCGTTCTCCAAGCGCGGAGAACAGATTGATAGAAGGGTGTTGTCGTGAAATCCATGCCAGCCAGGTCCAGAAAGAACAGGTGTTTGTCATAGTTCAGGTTCATGACCCTCTGAAGCAACACAGACGCCGTTCCACTCCAAAGTCGCTGGTCATGGTATAAAAGGCGCTGCACAGTTTGAAGGCGAAAGGCCATGATGCGACTGCGGAGGTCAATCAGGCCCTGGCCTCCTTCCAGCATTGGTAGGAACAGCACAGCAGACTTGGTCCAGTGAAAGCCTCCCCAGAAGAAGTCCACTAGCGTCTTCTGTACTTCCCGTATGAGCATGTCCGGAGGTTCTAAACTGTAAACCGGTGCCAGAACATCGAGGCAATCAAGTTGTTAACAATCAAGACCCTCCCCCTATAGGACAACTGAGGCTGGATCCAAGTCCACCTAGACAATCGGGCACTGACCTTCTCGGTTAAACCCTCCCAGTTTTTGCTCAGGAAGCGGTCACTGCCTAGAAAGACACCTAGGCATTTTATCCCGTCTGTATTCCACTGCAGCCCCGCTGGTAATGTCGGCTTTTCTCTATTGTTCCACTCCCCCAGCAAGAGGCCCTCGGATTTTGACCAATTAACCTTTGCAGAGGAAGCTTGTTCGTATAAGGCCAATTTCTGTTTGAGAAAATGTACATCGTTTTGGGTTGTTATGAAAAGCGTGACATCATCAGCGTATGCTGATAAGCTAACTGCAGTGGTGATCTTCCCTGAAAAGGTTAGCCCTGGGAGCCCCTGCCTGAGCTGAAATAAAAGTGGTTCAATGGCCAGGGAGTACAGCATCCCAGATAAGGGACAACCCTGTCTGATACCCCTCCTAACAGAGACAGGTCGGCTGAGTCCACCTCCTACCTTCAACAGAACACTGGCGCCGGAATACAACAACTTGATCCAGTTAACAAATTTATCCCCAAAACCAAAACCTTTAAGTGTTTGGAACAGATAGCAATGATCTATCCTGTCAAAAGCCTTCTCTTGAGCTAAGGAAAGCAGGCCAACATCCAGCTCCTGGAGCTTAGATATGGCAATAATGTCACGTATCAAAAAAAGATTATCCTTAATTGTACGGTCAGGAACACAGTACGTCTGGCTGTAATGTACAACCGTGTCCATACACTGTTTGAGTCTATTCGAAAAGCATTTTGCAATGATCTTATAGTCAGTACACAACAATGAAACTGGCCTCAAGTTTTTTAGTAGGCCAAGATCTCCCTTTTTTGGTAGCAGTGTCAGGACAGCCCGTCTACAACTCAAAGGTAGAGTTCCAGAGTTCAAACATTCTCTAAAAACATCGTGTAAGTCTCGTCCAATTTGGGTCCAAAACGTCTTGTAGAACTCTGAAGGAAGTCCATCAACTCCAGAGGCTTTGCCACAGCTGAGCTGCTGAACCGCCGCAGACATCTCATCAAAGGAGACGGGGGACTCCAGCGAAGTCACCTGTGTTTCACCCAGCTGAGGCAGTCCCTCCAGTATCTCCCCCACACAGCCAGAGTCACAGGTCTCCGCACTGAACAGGCTGCTGTAGAAGTCTATGGCCAACTTCCTCATCTCTGATGGATCAGTTGTTGTTGCCCCACTGGGAAGTTTGAGGTGCATCATCACATTATTCTTTCTAATTTTCTTCTCGAGTTTAAAGAAAAAAGAAGTTGCAGCATCTATGTCTTTGATGGTGGCAAGTCGGGTCCTGATTAAAGCGCCCTTTGCCCTCTCATGTAGGAACCTACCTAAAGCCTTCCTCCTACTTTCCAAAGTGCTGCTGTCACCATCATGTCCAATAATTACTTCGCCTTCTAATATCCTAATTTCTCTCTCTAATTCATCAAGACAAAGTTTCTCCACACCGAGAGTGTGTTGTTTGTATTGCTGACAGAAAATCCTAATTTGTGTTTTTCCTACCTCCCACCATCGAGCTAAGCTCTCAAAATCCTTCTTCCTCAGCCCCCAATGACTCCAGAAGTCAGAGAAGAACTGACAGAAGGCTTTATCCTGCGTTAGCCGCACATCGAAGTACCAGTGGGAACAGTGTCGAAATTGAACTTGTAAAGAAAAATCTGCCACTACTAAATGGTGATCTGAAAATCCCACAGGTGATATCGTGGACTTAATCAACCTGTTGTTGTATGTCTGATTGAGGTAAATCCTGTCCAACCTGGCTGCCCTCACACTACCCTCCGCAGCTTTTACCCATGTGTACTACCTAACTGTTGGATTAAGTGTCCTCCAAACATCCGTAAGGTCGTTTTCTGCAACCACAGTGGACAGAAAAGAAGCTGACGGTGGATGGGGCTCTTCTGAGTTTCTGTCAACTGTAGGGTGTGTAGTGCAATTCCAGTCTCCTCCCACCACTATGATTGAGCCACTATTAAATTGTTTGAGTTTATCCCTCAGTTTGCTAAACAATCTCAAGCGACCAGTGCCTGTATTATAAGCATATACATTTATAAACACAAAGGGTATTTCTTGGATTGTTGCCTGAACTACCTGGATCCTGCCCTGCTCCACTTCACATGTCAAAACATTTGTCAAAAGGAGGCGCTGCGAAAAGAGAACAGCTACACCTGCACTAAAGTTGGTACCATGGCTCAAAAAAGCCTGGCCTGCCCAACTCATTCCCCACTCTATCTCGTTGTCTGCGGAGCTGTGTGTTTCCTGTAGGAAGAGCACATCTATGTTCTTAGCTCTAATCAGCTCAGCTACCACACCTCGCTTAACTCTATCCCGTCCTCCGTTAATATTTAGACTCCCTACTCGCAACCGTCCATTAAAAGAAGAGAGAAAATGAAGGATAAGACAGTGAAACCTTTCCAAGAGAGAAAAACCACCTTTTGTGTGTCACATATATATTTCAGTTTTGTACATGTAAAGAAACCTTCCCTCGCTTTTCTTTCCTGAGTTTCGTCAGAATCTTCTTCAGACGAAACCTCTTCTGCTTACTGAGCTCTTCATATCCAGCTGTTTTTCTAATTTTCATAACAGAACTAACAAACCTGTCCACATCCGAGAAGAAATCTGTTACATCCACAGACTGTCTGCCATAGGTTTCGTCAAGGAAATCATTAATCTCTTTCAATGAGTATGACTGCTGATCATCTTGCGACACAATATCAGCAAACTGAGATAGGCTATCATCCTCTAACATGTCCTCATCTTCATTTCCAGCGTTTTCACAGTGTGACTCACCTGCAGGAACCTGACTCTCAGCCTCGGCTGGGTGACTGTCTCCCGCTGGTTCTGTCCGTCCTCCGTCTCTGCATACATCCGCATCCTGTGCTTCAGTACCACTCAAATTACCATCATTTACAGTATTGCTGTCCTTTTCAGTTGTTACATTTCCTTCCGTACCAGGTTGCGGATCACCGGTTACGGTATCTCCTGCCGCCTGCTGCGCAGTTTGCGGGCTACCGCCCTCAGCGGCGCCGTCAGGCTGTGGCTCGCCTGTACTGCTGCCCGCTGTGGGCTCCCTGTGCGGGCAGTTTGTGGCCGACATCGCCGCACTCAAAACACTTCATGCTGCCAGAACTCGCGTACAAAGTGTAGAAGCCGTGTTCGTATTTGACCTTAAATGACACTTGTAGATGTTCTGAGGGATCATTCAAATACATGAAGGCCTGTCTCCGCAGGGAGTTAACATGCTGCAGTCTGGCGTCGCCACAACCCAGACGGACTGTTCTGAACCCGCCAGCAAACTTCCCGAAACGACCCAGTTCTTTCTCAATGAGCTCGTTCGGGATAAACGGAGGTACGCCTGACACGGTAACACGTGTCGACGGCACAAACAATGGCGAGACGGCTACAAACAGATCGTCCAGCACCAGGCCCCTCTCGACCAACAGGTGGACTAAACGCTCCTCTCGGAGAAAAGCCACCACGGCTTTGTTCATCCGAGAGCCGTAGGTGATGTTCTCATAGCCGACCTGTTCTCCTGCAGCCAGGAGAACCTGTTCCACAGTGTACCGCGGGTCGACCACGACTCTAACCCCGTGTCTGATAGACAGGGGAGGCGAGCCCTCACCGGGGAGGGACGCCATATTGAACACCACCAACCTCCCACCAGCCACTCCAGTCACTTTCCAACAACCAACGACGAAGTAAAATTAAACTTCCCTCACATTACCATGTAGAGAAGAAAAGAAAAGAAAAGAAAAGTGAAAGCAGTAGAGAACAAGTGAATTAATCCAAAAAACACGCTCAAGTTCATTCAACGCCCTCACTCACGCTGACGTACCCAACCTTCCCGCATGCAGTGCAGAGAGAGAGAGAGAGAGAGAGAGAGAGAGAGAGAGAGAGAGAGAGAGAGAGAGAGAGAGAGAGAGAGAGAGAGAGCGAGCGAGCGCGCGACCTGCTCTCCGAGCGCCTCGCGTCAGCCTCCAGACCGGCACGGCTCGGTGACTGAAACATGAACTTTCAGTCCGCGTAGCAACTTAGTTTCCTGCTCCTCGGAGAGGTGAGAAGACCCCGAGAAGACCCCGAGAAGACCGCCATGAGTGTTCTACTATCGCCCGCACGGCCCGCCTGCGTATGAGCAGACCCCCTCTTTGTTTGTTTGTTTTTTTTGTTTTTTGAGGGGTGGGTGGAGGAGGAGGAGGGGGAGGAGGAGGGAGAGAGGGGTTCTGTATGGACGCTTGTTAGCGGAGCGCGCCGGCGTCGTGAGTGTGGAGATGATGGCATCAATCGGCGATTTCGACCCTCTCAACACCAGAGTCCCCGCCACCAAGATAGAAGTTACCGTTTCCTGCCGGTAAGGTCAGACGTCACCCCGGTGTGCACGTGCGCCCGTTTAGAAGCGCCCCTTGACGTGTTTTTTTGGCTGCTGTTTCACAGCACGTGCGTTGCGTCAGTACAGATTTAGACAGCGCGACTAATTGTTATCGCGGCGAACTGCCACTTTATCTTCTTCGCAGTTGCACCTTTTTCCCTCCAATTCCCGCATCATCATCATCATCAACAACACGTGTACGTAGGTTTGTGTCTGGGTCCGTTGTTTGTGTCCGTGACTTACACCCCCGCATACCCCCCCCCCCGCTAAAAACACATGTGACCCGACAGACCTCTCAATACCTTTCTTTAATTCCTGCATCATCATCCTCATCATCATCATCATCAACAACAACACGTGTACGTAGGTTTGGGTCTGGGTCCGTTGTTTGTGTCCGTGACTTACACCCCCGCTACCCCCCCCCGCTAAAGACACATGTGACCCGACAGACCTCTCAATACCTTTCTTTAATTCCTGCATCATCATCATCATCATCATCATCATCATCATCATCATCATCATCAACAACACGTGTACGTAGGTTTGGGTCTGGGTCCGTTGTTTGTGTCCGTTACTTACACCCCCGCTACCCCCCCGCTAAAAACACATGTGACCCGACAGACCTCTCAATACCTTTCTTTAATTCCTGCATCATCATCATCATCATCATCATCATCATCATCATCATCATCATCATCATCGTCAACATGTGTACGTTGGTTTGCGTCCGGGTCCGTTGTTTGTCTCCGTGACTTACACCCCCGCATACCCCCCCCGCTAAAAACACATGTGACCCGACAGACCTCTCGGCACCCTCCGTCGATCGCTATCACCATCGCGATTCATATATCAGTGGGCGCGCGCTCCGCGTCCTCCGCGTCCTGCTGTTTAACGTCGCGCGTTCGATGCCCTTGAGACTCTCCACAGTAAACTAAAGTGCTTAATGCCATTCAGCCCGTTTTAAATGTGCATCTTTAAGATTAAGAACAGACGGCCCCCGACTTCTCACTTTCCCCAAAAAACCGGGCGTCGATCGGGCAGGTTATTATGTGTATATAATATTTAGATTCAGTTTTAGTTGATTCATCCACCCCTTCCAGCAGATTCATGTATGTGTGTGTGCATGCATGCGAGAGAGAGAGAGAGAGAGAGAGAGAGAGAGAGAGAGAGAGAGAGAGAGAGAGAGAGAGAGAGAGAGAGAGAGAGAGAGAGAGAGAGAGAGTGTGTTTTAACACTTGCAGGTGTAGGCCAGCGTATCACACCATTACAGTTCAACTGTGGTATCTATTTTGCAGATACAATTGTAAATAAATAAATTCAATTCTCTTCTGCTCTGTTCCATCCAGACACTATGTGTCCATGTGCCAATAGGTGTATTGTATTGTATTGTATTGTGTTGTGTTGTGTTGTGTTGTGTTGTGTTGTGTTGTGTTGTGTTGTGTTGTGTTGTGGTCTACCTAGAAACTGCGTGCCAGTGGGTAATGACCAGCTAAAAGTGACACTGTCTCATATTGGGCTTGCTTGCTGACATGCAGGCTGGCTGTCTGGCAGCCTTGCCCACAGACAGCAGGGCTGATCAGTCTCAGGTCGGCTGACTGTCAGCCGGTCTGTCTGGCTCTGGACTGACTGCCGGCCTATTATGGTGTCTTGATTTCTAAAAAAGAGGGGGAGAGAGAGAGAGAGACACACACACACACACACACACACACAGAGTCCTAGTCAGAAACTGCTGGCACTGCCGGATGCCCATCCGGTCATTGAGTAATGGTTGTGTCTCTGATGGCTTTTGCTTCAGCCCAGTCCTGCGAGATTAGGGAGACTTGATTTTGCCAGACATCCGAGTCAGACAAACCAAAGATGAGAAAGTGGGATCCGGGGTAGTTGGAAAGGTCGCTGAAGAAGATAAATGAGTGATCAGTGGGGTTCAGCGGAATTTTAGGAAAAAATTTTTTTTTTCTTTCTGTGACCTGAAACTGTTGTTTGAGGTCACAGAAAAAAAAAAGATTATTTTCCTAATAATTTTGATAATAATTTAATAATAGATGGTTTTGGATAGTTGAATAAAATAACCTTGACCTTGGTCAAAGGCTGCTAATCTTCAAATTTATACAGGTATTTTGTCTGAGCAGTTCCTTCTATGGCTGGAATTTGAGAGGGCTTAGGTTAAAGCCTTCAGATTTGAAATCATGACATGTAAATATATGACATCACATAGGGTGGAGCATCCATACTATATAGACAGACCAGATGCTTTAGATTGTTATGAAATTGTCAGACTGTTCAAACCCTTTCAATAATCACGTGACCACAGATTACATATGAACTAAAACTCTATGTACAGTGGCCCTTTATGGCTACTAACCTCCATTTGACTGGCTTTGCCTTGTTATGAGATTTTTTACAGATGCATCCTGGGTGCCATTTTAGTCCTCTTGTGAGCCAAAAGATGCTTTTGGGTGCCAACTCAGTCTTCAGAAGTCTCAGACGGATCACAGTCCAAAGAATAAAGCACAAAAAAGCGACAACACTACACTGTTGAGGACGTGTTTTTGAAAGCAGAACGAGTTGTATGCACAAAGTCTAAAGAGAAAAAGAAACAAGGCAACGGTCTGCTTTATCTGTTTCCACAGGAGTCTGCTGGACGTGGACACCTTCTCCAAGTCTGATCCGGGTACGTATTAACGTTTTGCCGTCTATCATGGCCAGTCAAGTACTGATAACCACAACACAACAGCCGTCTTTATTTTAAGAAGAACTTTTGTCATTTTTTACTTCATAGTGTGTGCAACTTCTTTAAACACATTTGCTGTCGTGGATATTTTATAGATGTGCCATGTCACTTTTATAGAAATGTATTGTCTTTCTTTACGAAAGTATTGAATAGCACGAGCTTTACTCCCCCGGAGAGACGAGGGAGTACAGATTGTGCCATTCAACATCCAACGCTGCAACGAGACGATTTCGATAACCTCTGGTCAGAGATCATACTCAGCATAATCTGATGTTGAGTTTGTGGCCTACTGCAAATAACACACTGATGTCATCGGCGAAGGTGTTTTTAGTCTCTCTCCACACCTGATTTCGACAGCGGTGCTATTGGCAGTAACATTAAAGCAATAAAGATTTAAGGTGGACCATTCTTGCGTTCACACTGGTAAATAGCTCAGAAGGTCAGGGCCATGGGGTGGGTGGCAACGTCGTCCTGATAAAATACGAGAGTGCGAGGGAGTGGGAGTGAATATAAAGTAAGGGGAGAGCCAGGCAGGCACTGAGAAGTCCAGGTTGAAGGTAGGGCGAGCCAGGAGTCTGGTGGAGAAGCTGGATGAGGGCAGTCTATAGTAGATGGTGGGGGTTTGCTATGTCGGTCGATGGGTCAGATTCCTCGCAACACCTGAAGAAACGATTTATGGCACACAGATGGGATACATAGCCACAAGTAGAGATACGTCACCTCACCGCTCTGTATCTTGTGCACAGGTGCTTTTCAGAAACGCCGCCACTCCTCTCACTCTTCTCTTCAAAACAAATGCACCGGAGACTGAATGGAGATCTCTGAGAAATCGAAGCTCTTTTGCTACCACTTGTGTCCAAAGGTCCAAAAATACAGAACTTCCCCATAGCAGGTTTAAGTAAAGACTCTAAAGAGACTGAGCTAGACTCTCTCCTTTACAAAAGCATCAGTGCAGAAGGAGGTGTAGGAGGGAGGGAAGCATGCAGAGACATTTATCATGCTTACAATGCAAACTAATGCCCGAGCGTTGGACAGTACAATTTAGACAAGAGAGAAGGAAATGCTCTTATCTAATTTTATCCTAATGGAGGTCACAAGTTAGACTATTACTAGTGAGGAATGGTGTGATTTGAGTAAATTTAGCTATCCATACAATCTGAATACACCTGTCCATCTTATTTTTTTTCATTAGCTGGCAAAAATATACCTTCAACATCTGCGGTGACGTTAATGTAATATGCTGCATAAGTTGTCAAGCAGCTAACCTACCTCATATGCTGTATTTGTGCAAATCAAGTGTCGACATCTCTAGATACTCAACACAGGATACCATTCTGCAACATGAGGAAAGTAATGGCCATTGACAGTGTACCGGGAGGAGATTAATTCATTCATCCGATGAAACTCTTTTTCCACTTCAAACATAGAGAGCTGAACTGAATTGCCACGTGACCAGACCTTTAGCATTGCAGTAGCTGTATTGTTGTTTGTATGTGAACAGTTGCTTATAATGTCATTTAGTTGTGAGGTGGAGAGGGAAAGCTCAGCAGTATAACCACATGGACGCTGGTAATTCTGAGTTAAAGCAGTTTGTGAGTGTAAGACAGTAGATAATTTGGTTAAATTAACTTCCAGGGTCGTAATATCGTTCATCGTTTGGCTCATTCCAAAGCAATAGGTAGCTCTAATTAAATAATTATGGTAACACTTTAGTATGGGGAACGTAGTCACCATTAATTAGGTGCTTATTAGCATGCAAATTAGCAACATATTGGCTCTTAATTGGTCATTATTACGTACTCATTAATGCCTTCTTCTGCATGGCCTTATTATACAACCAGTAGCCATTAACTATGAGTTTTCCCTCTATAACCTCAGAAGTATTGCTTATTAGTAGTACCATCTCAATATGCTTTGCTTAGTATGGCCTTTATAAGGTGGTAGTACCACAAGAAGAGTTATTCTCCCTTACTAACACTTAATGAATATGGTCTGTTCTTACATAACAAAACACAAAACTACAAGTGTTAATAGTGTTAAATTACTGTAAATGAAGTTTTTGTTACTTAGAATATGTTCCCCATACTAAAGTGACATCTTGATCATTACTAATTCACTAGTAATTAAGTTTTTTTATGTTCCCCATACTAAAGTGTTACCATAATTATTACCGTATTACAGCCATATATCTAATTTGTACACACAAAGGTTGCTGTTCTTACACTCGATGACTTCTTGTGCGTGAGAAAAATTACAATTTTATCTGACCCTGGACAGCTTAACCGGAGGAATTTCCTCCTTTTAATTCTGATGTTACAGGGTTCAGTCCCTGGTTTGTTAGGAGCTACCTGTTTGTAGTCAGCATGAATCTGTATAGAGTCCATGTCCTTTTCTAATTTCATGCACTTGCGCACATGAAATGGAATATAATCCCCCCCGGCCAACAGCAGTGGAACATAAACACAAAAACACATATCCAAAAACGACAATAACTACAAGAACACATATATCCAAACTAATACATATATCTAAACTAAAAAAAAAAATCACTGTCCAGGAGAACGAACACCAGCCAGGATGGCTGTCGGAACTGCCGGTCTCTATGGGCTAGCAGTTAGCTTAGCCTGCCCTGCTTCCGCGTCCTGTCAGACCGCCCTCGGTGTTTCCTCTTCGCGTGCAGCTCCAGTCAGGGTCGTGGTCCTCGGGTCCACAGGATGCAGCAGACCAGGCTCCCCCAGCCGATCCAACGCCAGCTCTGCCAGCCGGACACCTTCGACACACCTCCCCGTGCTCCACCCCACGACACTAAAAACACAGTCAAGGCCAGGCGAGGCCGCCGCCAGACTGCCATCGGTGTAATCTGAACTGCCGGCCTGCATGGGCTAGCAGTTAGCTTAGCCTGCCCCGCTTCAGTCGTTATTTCTAAAGCCAGATGTTAGACTAGGTAAAGAGAAAAAAGGATATGGAAAACATTTTATAACATTCACACCGCAATCTGTTATTCAAAACTGTGTCACTGTTTACAGGAGGTGTACATTATATGACTCTGGCTGTCTGTTTGCCATGAAGCCACGGCATCATTTTCTGCAATGGAGGTAGTAGAATCAAACATAATTTGCCGTCTCTGCTGTCAACGGAGAGCAGAGAAGGTGAAAATGTCTCATTCCAGACCTATATGTCTCCATGGCAGACAGAGAAAGAGAGAGAGAGAGAGAGAGAGAGAGAGAGAGAGAGAGAGAGAGAGATCCTGAGTGAGACTATCACAATACCCAGACTGTACAACAAACGCACATGAACATGCATTTCCACACACACACACTCACACACACACACACACACACACACACACACACACACACACACACACACACACACACACACACAAACAGAGCAGCCATCAACAAGGCCGTTAAACTCACAAGACAAAGGTCTCATCAGCGTAACCACGAGCCTTTGCAGCGTGCCTTCGGCCAGCATCTCTGATACGACGTGAAGATATGATCACACGGCGTGGGTCTTATCTGGCCTCCCTGTTCGCTGGCCGTTGAAAGTCAGAGCAGATTATAAAGCCCTGAATGGCCTCGCATCGCCCTGCCTCTGATACTAGTACACTTCACACTTTGCTACACACCCTTGCTCACAAGACGATGGCTCCTTATCAATCCCAAGAGTTCATAAAATATCAGCTGGAGGTACGGCCTTCTCCCACCGCCCCTCCCCGCCATTCAAACGCTCTTCCCCGAGGCCAGCTCGGTTGACATTTTCAAACCAAGACTTCAAGCTCATCTCTATTTCCTCTTTGTAGCTGACTTTGACTGGTCCATTGTTTGCCGATCCAGTCTTTAATGGCGTCATTTTTTTGTTGTTGTTCCTTTTTTGTTTATCGCCAAGAGTTGAGACGTTAAAGCACAAATGTATTATCTCCGCCAGACGGTAGCCTGGAGGGGATTATGTGTTGAGTCGTGGGCGTACACGTGTATCTGTCCGCGGCTAATCTCGCATACCACTGGGCCTGTCAGCCTAATAATTACTGCGCACGGCCGTATGATCAAGGACCTCTCATGGTTAGGCTGATTCAAAACCTTTGAAAAAACTTGTTTTATACCGCAGTTGATTTCTAACTCCTCAGCTGGGTTTTCACCCAAGTCTGAGCACCGGAGAAGGGGGAGAAACGCCTGGCGGGGATCTGCGGTCCACTGAGTGTGCACTCTTCCGGTTGGTCATGGACTGAAAATTGAGATTTTCAGGTCTCCGTACTACCTAGCGCTCCCTTTATTTATCTCTTACATCGGAGCCCTCAGATCATAGGCGTCGTTTAGGGCAGTGTTTCTCAACTGGGGGTCCGCGGACCCCTAGTGGTCCGTGGTGTAATTGCAAGGGGTCCGTGAAAATAAAATATCTTTAAAAAAAAGATCCTATGACATTTATAGAAATAGGATTATTTTACTCAGATGTGACTGAGACCTTTATCTACCTAAACTGTAAAGGGTAACAGGACTTTTTTCTCTAATTACATCTGTTTCAGAAGTGTAATTTATTGTATTTTAATAAGAGATCTCGCTCCCGTTTGCATTGTTAAAAGTTACTGCATAAAAATTCTGTTGTTACATATATCTGAAAGTTACTGCATAAGAATTCTGTTTTGTTAACTATATCTAAGTTACAACTGAAAGCTCTTATTTTTGCCCCAAAGAGTGAATAAATGCTATAATGCAATTTAAAATGCAGTTTCTACTGTTTCTATCAAATTGCAACCCCCCTCCCCCAAGATCAGGTGGAGGGGTCCTCAGGGTGGATCAAAAATACGCAGGGGGTCCAGGACCCCAAAAAGGTTGAGAACCACTGGTTTAGGGGGATGCAGAGGGGGCAGTTGTGCCCCCCCCCCCGCCAAGTTTCGGTGTAAAACTATTTTGCTACAGAAATGGCTGAAGTATTTCCCAACACAGTCGATGGAATTAAATAGTTTTCAGTTTGGAGTTTCGGGAATTTATTTTAAAGGACACTTGCGTTCTCTGTTACGTCAAGTCCAGTCAAGTCAGTTTTATTTGTATGACCCAATATCAAAAATTACAGATTTGCCTCAGGTGGCTTTACAGCAACACAACATCCTGTCCTTAGACCCTCGGATTGGATAAGGAACAACTCCCTAAAAAAAAAACCTCTTTAAAGGGTAAAAAAAAAATGGGAAGACACCTCAGGGGGGAGCAACAGAGGAGGGCTCTCTCTCCCAAGACGGATAACGTGCAATGGATGTTGTGTGTACAGAATAAAACACAAATTACAGAATGCAACATTGAAAGAGGTTAACAGAATTATAATAGCATTATAAAATATGTGAAGAATATGATGACAAGGATGGCAAGCAGTGTCCAGATGCCACTGCAATGGCCCAGGACACGAGACACATGACCACCATCACCATGAAGACAAAAAAAACAAAAAAACAAACAAACAAACACATTAGCCACACGCCTGAGTGAGAGAGGGATGTTACATTGGAACAGGATAACAACATTATATGGATCTATAAGATGTATAAAAAGAAAACGTAATGAGGGGGATGCTAAGCAGTGTCCAGGTGGCGACCACCATCACCATGGAGGCCTGGGAGGAGGACAGACTGCACGTATACACAAGGAAGACTCACATCACACCCTTCACACACACAGAAGAAGAGAAAGGAAAAGTTTGCAATAGTCAATAATCTATATGCTATAATCTGGTCAGCAGAACAGTGCTTGTCATTGCGACAGAAGCTGACCCGCCATGAAGCACTCAACTTGAAGGCAACTTATTGTAGGTTAAGACAAAAAGATGAGTGTTAAGTTTGGATTTAAAGAACTCAACAGACTCCGGTTGTCTGACGGCAGCAGGCAGGTTATTCCACAAGAACAGGGCCCCGATAGGAAAAGGCCCTGCCACCAGCGGACTTCTTTTTAACTTTGGATACACACAGGAGCCCTGTATTTTGAGAGCAAAGCACTTAAGATGGAATGTACAGTTTAAGGAGATCAGACAGGTAAGATGGGGCAAACCCATTTAAAATTCTATACGTCAGCAGAAGCACCTTAAAGTCTGATCTAACATGGATAGGAAGCCAATGAAGGGTGGCAAGAATTGGTGTAATGTGGTCAAATTTTCTAGTTTCATTAAGGATTCTAGCAGCAGCATTCTGAACCATCTGAAGAGTTTTAGCACTATCATGGCAGACCTGAAAACAGAACATTACATTAATCAAGTCTGGATGAAAAAAATGCACGTTTTAGAGTCTCTGCATCAGCCATGGAAAGGAAAGACTGAATTTTAGCGATGTTATGTAAGTGAAAAAAGGCAGTCTTGGTGATTTCTTTAATGTGCTTGTCAAAGGAAAGGCTGGGATCAAACCCAACACCAAGATTTTTGGCTGCCACATTTTAGGTAAACACGGAGCTGTCGATTGTTATTGTTACTTGATCAAATTGGTGTCTGTGTCTAGCAGGGTCAATGACCAGCATCTCAGTTTTATCCGACATCAAATTTTTCACAGAACCCAAGCAGGCCTCTAAATTCGTCATTTGAGTTTGATCATCAGCTCTTATAGGCACATACAGTTGAGTATCATCAGCATAGCAATGGAAATTTAGTCCATGAGTGCATATAATTTGACCAAGAGGTGAAAGATAAAGAGAGAAATGTAGAGGGCCAAGAACTGAGACCTGAGGTATGTCATATTTAACGTCAGAGAATTTTGATGTAATACTATTAGCAGACACAATGTGTTCTTCCAGATAAGTAGGACTTAAGCCAAGAGAGCTCGGCCAGAGACACCAAAATTACAATTTATTCTGTCTAATAGTGTACAGTGATCAATGGTATCAAAGGCTGCACTGTGGTCCAGTAGTAGAGGCACAGAAGTGGAATCAGAATCCATAGCTAGTCTAAACTCGTTCACCACTCTGGTCAGAGCAGTTTCAGTGGAGTGACAGGCCCTGGAACCCGATTGAAAAGGTTCATATAGATGGTTCTCTTCTATACTTAGCACAAAAAGTAAGGACATTTGTGTTTGGTAGATTATTTCTTTTTTGTAACAATGCTTCTTGGCGATAAATCTTCCACCGTTGTAAAGCTTGTTTATTTCCCTTTTAAATGGTGCCACATTTGTAAGGGACATGCATTTGTGGGATGAGTAGCAGAGCTGAATATGTGGGTTGTGCACATGAAAAATTTGCCAAATCTTCTCTGCCAATGCCAAACAGCTTATTTTGCTGTTGCTATTGACTCTTGTTTTGAGCTTCTGGTACCCCAGGTGCTGACAATCAGGTGCCTGATATAAGATTTATTGCCAAGAAGCACTGTTACAACAAAGAAATAATCTACCAAACACACATTTCCTTACTTTTTGTGCTACGTTTACATGGGTTGAACGTTTAGAGGCCTAGTTGAAGGAGGCTGCATCCCCAGCTTTCTTCTGGGTGTGGTCGTGAGAGACTAACAAAACAGCATCAGACAGGAACATACAAATACACACAAATTAGAGCTGTACTCATTCTTAACAAAATGCTACAAAGCAGAATTTAAACTTAAAGGTGTCATGTAACACATAGATATGATGTATTTAACCAACTACAGTTGTGAGACCAGTGATTGTACCTTCTAATGGCCAAAAGAAAGCAAATGATTATTTTAATGTACAAAGTGCAACAAAAACCGGCTACATGATCGAAAAAGTGGATGTTGGATGATGTGTGTTTACATTTGTAATATATGGGTTGGAGGCAGCAAGAAAAGGGGGGGGGGAGAATGGCATGCGCAGTAGAGAGGAGAGTGATGGAAAGAAAGATAAACCGGGGAGAGGGAGTTGAGATAGAAAGCTATCGGGGGAGTTCTAAGTGATGGAGATCAGACCGCGGATCTGCAAATAGTCCTGTGAGGTATTCAGGGATCAAAGCTGCTAATCGATGAGACGGATGCAGGGACAAAGATATGGACGTATTACACAGCTACGCAGGAGTAGGCATATGGACACACACACACACACACACACACACACACACACACACACACACACACACACACACACACACACACACACACACACACACACACACACACTCAAAGGAAAGCAGAGAATGAGGAAGTGAGGGAAGCGAGAGAGAGGAAGACAGAAGGAAACAGAAATACCCTGAGGCAATAGAACTTTTCTGATTCTTGTTGTCAGATAAAGAAAGCCTGGCGAGGCCTCTCATCGTCCAGGGTGGTGATATTCAGTCCGGGTCTCAGTCGATTCAACGTTCGGCGGGTGTTTAAATCAATTTATTGTTTGCCGTGTCTCGCCTGAGCTTGACATCGATATCATCTTGGGCCGTGATTTTTATTTCACATATTCTATTATCTGCGATGACAAAATGGGAGGTTGTGATAAATGTTTTTTTTTCTCTTTTGTCCACCCATTTCCGAATGTTGTGTTATCAAAAACGCCAAAAGTTTGGATTCTGCATTGTGTGTGTTTGTGTATGTGTGTGTGTATGTGTATGTGGAGGGGGTGCCAATTAATTAGTGTGTGTGGATGTGTCGGTGCCTTCTGAAAGAACAGGCCAAGATGAAATAGTGAGGCGCTCAGGCATCCACTGTAATTTATTGATGGCTCCTGGCTTGTGGGTTTGTCCTTGGAGAAGTTGTGTCACGTTGCCTGGTCATTGTGAAAATTAAATTTTAGTGTCTGTTACTTTGCTATAAAATTACCCGGTGCTCACACATTTGATGTGTGTATGGTCACCTGTGAGAGTGAATGTCTTTTTAATGTGTTTTTGAGGGTGTGTGTATTGAATTTTTGGTTTTGAGAGAGAGAGAGAGAGAGAGAGAGAGAGAGACAGACAGACAGACAGACAGACAGACAGACAGACAGACAGACAGACAGACAGACAGACAGACAGACAGACAGACAGAGGGAGAAGGAGAGTGAGGGAGAGGGAAAGCAAGAGAGAGAGAGCGACTGAGGGAGAGCGAGCGAGAGAGAGAGAGAGAGGGGGAGAGAGAGGGAGAGCGTGAGAGAGAGCAAGAGGGAGTGTGAGAAAGAGAGAGAGGGAGAGAGAGAGAGAGAGAGAGAGAGAGAGAGAGAGAGAGAGAGAGAGAGAGAGAGAGGGAGAGATTGATATGATGTCCAGCAATGTGTCGTCTTTTGCGAAATACTCAGGAACCATTTTTGTTGTGAACCAGATTACTCACTTGACTGTTGGTGTGATGGAAAGGAGACTTTAAATTCAGCAGTAAACCTTTAAAATTAGAATATCACACACACACACACACACACACACAAACACACCCACACAGCTTATTCAGTCTAGTCTCGGCTGCACTTAAGCATATTCCGGTCATGTGTGACCTCAGACACATATAGACCACCCTTGGAGAGCAACAACCGGCTCTAATGCATTTGCCAATTGAGTTCCTTTCACTCCTCCATAGCTCTCGAGAGGAATTCAGAATCTCCGAGGAGATAGGCCTAATGGGCTGGCAGGAATCAGTTCTGTCATTTGGTCAGAGACAAATACAACGGCATGATACATTCTTTTGAACCCAGATAAAAAATAATGGAATTCATGACATATTTTTCCTCTTACTTCATATTCCTATCATCACAGTTTTTTTTTTTAAATTTCTCCTCGGAGTGACCTCCACAGACACAGATTCAAGTTATCTCGTAGGGATGCTGTGCCGTAACAGCTTTTTCAGGTACCGCTAAATTCAATCTCTGGACAAGTTACCGTGTACATCGGCCAGGTGTGGTTTCAGTTCCACACTTTACAGAAGCGATCAAGATGATCTTGCATTGCTGGAACCACACCGGCTTTCCAACTAAAGTCACTGTGTTGGCATTGCTGTCCACACAATGGGGCGTTCTCGTTGTGTAACGTCGTCCGGTGTCACTCGAAGAAGCAACGTGACCTTGTGTGCCGCATGCACACAACTCTGACAGATTCCCCATACTGATAGGAAGCATCCCACCCCTCTTACACAGCATTAGCATGTGGAGGGGGTGACTCCACCTGAGGATGACTGGCAATTTTCCCTGAGGTGCTTGGGCGTCTCGTTTCATTGACATAATTTGAGCGTCTGCCCTTGTAATCAAGCGTAGGTAATTTGGGCGAAATCTGGAAATAATAAGGTGTGCTCCACCTTTTTCCCTTACAATGAATGCGCCTCTGGTGGCAGATCTCATTGACTCGGTAATGGAGGGAGCTTATTGAAAACCATTAACGTATTCAAGGTGTTTTTTCCAAGGAGCGGAATTCAGAAGTGGTTGATGGCCAGTTCACTCCAAGCAAATTCAAGCGATCTAAAATACTTGGTTTATCTATATTCCTGGTTCTGTGTTTCCTGTCTTAGCGTGTTATAATGCTCTTTATAAGAGCAGATTCACTTCAGTTCATGGTGTTTATATTCTCACAATTCATCTTTATCGTCTTTCTCGTCCATTAGATGTTTGTGATTCTTCAGCGGTTAGAAGCCAGGGGTAAAAGAGCAGGTGTGGTAGTGGTTTTAAGATTGTCCCCACCAATTGCTTACTTCATATTGGGGCGTCAACATTGAGACCCATGTGGCATAGGCGAGGCACGTGAAGTCCAGCATTTTAGACCAATAGAATATGAGGTGAGTGAGAGGGTGTCACGCTGGCGTTAGCCAACTTAAGTTCTCTGGGTAGAATTGAGAAGCTGAGATGAGAAGTTCTACTACAACACTGTTACCTTCAGTCTAACCCACACCACCGTCACTCTTCTCTACACTTCCACCCATTTATATCCTTTATACATGGACACCACCATCACTGTCCTCTACATCACCAACCCTTTATATCCTTTATACAAGGACACCACCATCACTGTCCTCTACATCACCAACCCTTTATATCCTATATACATGGAGACCACCATCACTGTCCTCTACATTTCCACCCCTTTATATCCTTTATACATGGACACCACCATCACTGTCCTCTACATCTACACCGCTTTATATCCTTTATACATATACACCACCGTCACTGTCCTCTACATCACCAACCCTTTACATCCTTTATACACATGGACACCACCATCACTGTCCTCTATATATCTCCACCCATGTATATCCTTTATACATGTACACCACCATCACTCTCATCTACATCTCCACCCGTTTATATCCTTTATACATGGACACCACCATCACTGTCCTCTACATCACCAACCCTTTGTATCGGACTAGATTTTCCACCGTTTTGAATTTTTTTGAAAAGCACATTTTTGACATCACCTCCTAAACTGTAGGTCCGATTGGTACCAAATTTTCTGTGGATCGTTACTGGACCAACCTTATCAAAAGTTGTATAACACTTGTTGATGTCTTATTTAGGTTGCAGGATATTGACCAATGAACTCCAAAAGGGCGTGGCTCAACACATAAATAGACCAAAGTCAACAACCGTTGGGCCAGTCATCACAAACTTGCAGCACATGTCCACATAAGTACCTGAAACATACCCTGAATGTTTCATTGACATTGACCACTAGGAAGTGATACAAATGCTCAAAATGTACGTAGCATAACACAAATCAGACTATCAATTAGAATTTGTCCAATCATTACAAAACTCGCAGGATATGTTTCATAACAACGTTAAACCATATGTGTGGAAATATTTTGAAATCGCTCAATAGGGGGCGTCACCAATTCCAAGCATATGCATGGTCCTAGCACAAATTTCAGAATCAGAATCAGAATCAGAAATACTTTATTCATCCCCGAGGGGAAATTGGGACATTTGGCTTTAAATCAATGACGGTTTGTCTAAACATCGCCAAACTTGGTGGGGATTTTTTAATCAAGCTGTTGAAACTTTCAACTTCTAACGGTCTGTGTTGGCCCGAACCCCAGAACTGCCGCTTGCAGCTTTAATCTTCTTCTTCTATTTCTTTCTTAATTCTTAATTTATTCATCTATTTGACATATGGGGCAGACGATACATTGCTGGACATCATGATCCCCCCCCCCCACATTTGCCCTCCCACTGCTCCCCTTTCTTTCTTTACTTGTTTTTCCTGCTCTTTTAATCTTGTTTGTCTTTATGTTATGTCATATGTTGTATGTGCTATCCTGACTGCAGCACTTTATACCTGCTGCTGTCATGTTCAGGTCTCCTAAAACAAAAGAAAATATAATAAGATAATGTGACGGGCTGGCGGCCTGTCCAAGGTGTCTCCCCGCCTGCCACCCAATGACTGCTGGGATAGGCTCCAGCATCCGGGATACCCTAATTAGGATGAGCAGCTTGGATAATGGAATGGACGGAAGATAACAGTTACTGTCAAATGTGGCACTCAGGCTGCACAGTGTTGTAATACACTAGCATCCATTCACAGCCCTGGGGTTCATGGCTGGAGCGCCGGCGTTGCCTCCGGCTCGGTCGGCGGTCCTAGTGAACGCTGTTCTCATGTTGTTTTGGATAACAATGGTCTGCCAAATGAGAAGATATAAACGTACAGGATGTGTGCTTATATTCCCATAACTCCACGCATGCAAATGTGTTTGCTGAGGTGAGACTTGAGCTCAGCAGCTCCATATATTTTATGATCTCCCTGTGCCGGCGTGTAGCTTTAGCCCAGCTGCTCCACAGAGGCTCAGGCGAGGGGGTTTTCAGGGGTTTCTTGAATTTCTCAGCTCATCCCTCTCCTGGCAGCAGATCAATAGATCAGAAAGGCTCCGTGTCCACACTGGCTCACCTAAATTGCCGCGTGAGAGTATTATGTGTAGAGATCTGTGGCCACCAAGCACCTGAAAACTTGCTGTATTGACTACTTACCCCGTTCAACCCCATCCGGCTAAAATCTGTTTGATGTGTTTGGACTGGATTTCTGCTCCTCTCTGTTTGTCCAACAATCTCTTTGTCCCTTCCGTCACCCCCTCTTATATTCCTAATCCCCATCCCCCTCCCTCTCCCTCAGTGGCTTCCTCTGTTTTTTCCTCTTTCCTTCTCCTTCTTTAGCTCCTTTCCATTGTCTGACACCGCATCACTCCCTGTCCCCTTCTCTTCCCTACTTCTCATCTCTCCACCTTTAACTTCAGTCTGTAATTCCTCTGTTGCCCCTCAACCGGACCACGACACACACACACACGCACACACACACACACACACACACACACACACACACACACACACACACACACACACACACACACACACACACACACACACACACACACACACACACATACAAAGAAACTTTCTCTCTTTTCAGTTAGCAGTTCATGCTACCCAATTTCCCCCTCGGGGATGAATAAAGTATTCTGATTCTGATTCTGATTCTGATTCTGTTTCTGATGGCCCAGAACTGTATAAGATGTGAGTGGGGGGGGGGGCATTCTGTCTATGTTTGACTTTGCTTTGATTATATCTTCTGCTTTGCAAATCCAGCAGCCGTGCAGCAGAGATCCTCAGCCTTAAACCCCTCACGCAGGTGACTGTTGCTGTCTCCTCACTCGGCATTAACCGGATAAGTCCCAAAGTACATTTTTGCCATTTTCAATTACACGCTATACCCCGGTCACGCGGAAATTGAAATACGTGAGGGGTTGAAGTGGGTGTTTTACCGCAGACCTGTAGATACTGCAGGTAATTACGTGTTCTTTATGTCCGTCTACACACTGTCAAACGTGGCTTTATTTGTCCCTGCAGCTTCCAGCGGCAGTGAGGTCGTCACTATTGTTCTGTTGTTAAACCGCGAATCCTCTCAGCGTCACCACAGCACGCCTTAATAGGATCCCTATGCAGTTCACATTCATTTACATTTGGGGTCACCCCCACCCCCCCACCGCCCAGTCAGATGACTGTAAGGAGCCGGAGTTGGACGGGGGGATGGAGAGACAATGAATTGCTTTGTGATTCGGCCACATTGTGGCTGACCAGATGGTCTCTTCCTCTTCCGGTCTCCTTCTATAAAGGAGATAATCAGTCAGGACCGGACTCTGAGAGCCTCTGCCCACACCTGTGAGAACCCCGTCTTCGCTTGAGATGATGTTATTCTTTGGGGAAACATCAATTTCTTGTCACGTACACCCAGAAAAAAAGCAACAACTTGGTTTTTTTATGTGTTTGTTGTTTTTTTCTTTTGGGTGGGGGGGTTTGGACACTGTCAGTTGAGCTGGAGGTGAGAACACTGTGATTTTAATGGGGGAAAATTTGTGCAAAGAACGTAATATTGTTCCTATGAAAAAATTAATTATGGCCCCTTTGCAATTGATATTTACAAAGTATTCACACGGTGAAATAGCCTCTGGTTACCTGGTAAATACAGCTGCACGTGAGTAGTAGCAGAGTAGAAATGGTTTATATTTTTCATTATCTTTCAACCAAGCCAAGGACTAGATTTCTAATGGATTTTTTTGGGGTTTTTTTTGTCCATGTTAAGATACAGTGAACTTCAGGCTTTTGGTGATTTAGACTCTGAATCCCACCACTACACACCTTTACACCAGGAAAATAAATAATCTCTACTACTACTTTAGGCTACTCCTGTTAGGGGTCACCACAGAAAAGGGTTATCATGGGGCGTCCGGGTGGCGTGGTGGTCTATTCCGTTGCCTACCGACACGGGGATCGTCGGTTTGAATCCCCGTGTTACCTCCTGCTTGGTCGGACGTCCCGACAGACACAAGTGGCCGTGTCATGAGGGTGGGAAGCCGGATGTGGGTATGTGTCATAGTTGCTGCACTAGCGCCTCCTCTGGCGCCTGTTCGGGGGGGTGGCGGACCTGGGGGGAATAGGATGATCCTCCCAGGCACTATGTCCCCCTGGCGAAACTCCTCACTGTCAGGTGAAAAGAAGCGGCTGGCGACTCCACATGTATCGGAGGAGGCATGTGGTAGTCTGGATGAGTGGGGTAATTGGTTGGATACAATTGGGGAGAACAAGGGGGGGGGTCTCAAAATTTAAAAAAAAGGAAAAGAAAAGGGTGATCATTCAAACTCTTAATTTTTTTTCCTACAATTTCATTGTCAGCTCAGTTGGCTTGGTCAGACTGCGTGAGGAAGCTGAGTTGGTGGGATGGCCATGACGAGGAAAAGAAAAACTCTTCTCCAAGAAACAAACAGTTAAAAGCAGTTAATCGTATTTACAAGACAGTGTCTGCACACCTTAGGCTGTCTGGTATGCCAGGGAGTGAAGCAATTAAGGCAGAGGCTTTCAAAGTTCGGGACAGTGAGCCTCCCTTCAGAGACATCACGTCACCAGGCCTCCCTCATTTTTATAAAAGGCATGATAGTAATTCCATCCATTATCCCGACCGCTTATCCTGCTCTCAGGGTCGCGAGATGCTGGAGCCTATCCCAGCAGTCATTGGGCGGCAGGCGAGGAGACACCCTGGACAGGCCGCCAGGCCATCATAGGGCCCCCCCCCACACACACACACACATTCATGCCTAGCGACAATTTTAGTACGGCCGGTTCACCTGACCTACATGTCTTTGGACTGTGGGAGGAAACCGGAGCACCCGGAGGAAACCCACACAGACACGGGGAGAACATGCAAACTCCACACAGAGGACGACCCGGGACGACCCCCAAGGTTGGACTACGGGGCTCGAACCCAGGACCTTCTTGGCGTGAGGCGACCGCACTAACCACTGCACCATCGTGCCGCTTAATAATAATCATTATCATCATCATCATGATAATAATAATAATAATAATAGTAATCCACTTTTTTAAAATAAAGGGTTACAATCATAAAGGGTTTGAAAATGATTAATTTGAACACTCAGTTGTGATACAATCGCCCACATTTTGATAAAAATCAATAAAAGTGGTTAAGAATTAGTATACAGGTCAGTACTTATTTGTACACGTGTGTAAGGCCTTGACCTGAGTTGTTAAGTAAAATTTTAAATGCACTCTGGGAAACACACATTGTTCACTCTTGTTAACTCTACCATGGAGAGCCTGCATAGCCCTCTCTATCATGATGGGAGCAGGGAGTCTGCATCCTGGCTGCACACAGACGGTGGATGCGGGGCTGCACTGACGACAGGAACAAACGCAGGTCGCCCTCCACCTGCAGCCCCGACCGACCGGTACCCGCTTTTTCTTTTGGACCCCCCCACCCCCTTTTCCCCTCCCCAATTGTACTTGGCCGATTACAGCCACTCTTACGAGCCGTCCCGGTCGTTGCTCCACCTCCTCTGCTGATCCGGGGAGGGCTGCAGACTACCACGTGCCTCCTCTGACACATGTGGAGTCGCCAGCCGCTTCTTTTCACCTGACAGTGAGGAGTTTTGCCAGGGGGACGTAACGCATGGGAAGATCACGATACTCCCCCCCCCAGTTCCCCCTCCTCCCTGAACAGGCGCCTTGACCGACCAGCTGGAGGTAACACGAGGATTCGAACCTGCAGTCCCTGTGTTGGTAGGCAACAGAATAGACTGCCACGCTACCCAGACGCCCCCGGTACCTGCTTTTAATCAGAAAACCCAAACTTTAAATATACCTCGCCACACTTTCTGTGCTTCCTTCTGAGTTCAGTTCGGCCATTTTCTTGTCCCCCCCCCCCCCCCCCCCGCCTCCACTGAAACTCTTAGGTGCCACCCTGAGGAGGTCGGCCTCACACTCTGAAAACCACTGAGTTAGAAAAGATAGGTATCTATCCGTGCAGACACACTTCTAGTTTCATAAATAAGAGAAATCCACATAAAGCAGGTCTCAATTAGTCAGTATTCAGACATTTCATGGTTCAAGTGAGAAATACGCTGCTCCAAGGGTCTTACTTCCACAGCAGCTCCACCACCTGCAGCTGTCAAGAGCCTTTTCAAATTTCATTGGACTTAAAATATTGACTGCAGGTCTATCAAATAAGGCTTAATTGTCAGAGAAAGTACAAGGCCATATTATGTGTGCAGATCAGACCGAACTGCACACACACAATGCAATGATTTCCTCGCCAGCTTTATGAACTGTGCAAGTGTTACCATTAGACCAGTACAAATGACGTTCTGCAGTGACATACAGTATGTATACTGACACTACTACTGGATCGCCACCTTGCCGTGGTGGAGAAGCTTGCATGTACCAATGAGCCCAACAGCTATGCCGTCCAGAGCTTGGCTCCTGGTAGGGTATCTCAAGCAGGACAGGTCAAGGAGGAAGTTCCAGATGAAGCGCGATCCAACAAAGAACTAAACGGTGGAGCTGGTAGAAGATGTCTCCAGGTCATAATGGCAGTGAAGGTGGATGAAGGCTGCAACAGAGGCAGGTCCCCAATGGTCTTGGTTCTCCATGCCATTGGGCTCTGGCCAGCCCCTGCCAAGGACCGTGTGGTGGCTGCAGGCGCATCAGCCATCCATTCATTATCCAAACCTCTTATCCTGCCCAGGGTCGTGGGATGCTGGAGCCTATCCCAGCAGTCACTGGGCAGCAGGTAGGGAGACACCCTGGACAGGCCGCCAGTCCATCACAGGGTCCACACACACACACACACACACACACACACACACACACACACACACACACACACACACACACACACACACACACACACACACACACACACACACACACACACACATTCATACTTAGGGACAATTTAGTACGGCCGATTCACCTGACCTACTTGTCTTTGGACTGTGGGAGGAAACCGGAGCCCCCGCAGGAAACCCACGCAGACACTCCATGTAAAAAACTGTCACGTGCAGGTGTCCTTGCATTACGCGGCTCTGGGATCAGCCTCTACGCCCACCTGAAGATCCAGAGAGACCCAGAGGGAGGACGGTCACGCTCGCCCCGAGTGACTGCCGATGATGACGATGACCACTAATAGGATGAACAATTTCTTGTTACATATTCATTTACTTTGATTCCCCAGATAACAAATTCAGAGTTAGGCACTCGAGACCCACACTAGCAATTACGTTTTCCTTTATTAGCAGATAAAGTTAGTACCCTTATCATTTAGATAGATAGATAGATAGATAGATAGATAGATAGATAGATAGATAGATAGATAGATAGATAGATAGATAGATAGATAGATAGATAGATAGATAGACAGACAGACAGACAGACAGACAGACAGATAGATAGATAGATAGATAGATAGATAGATAGATAGATAGATAGATAGATAGATAGATAGATAGATAGATAGATAGATAGATAGATAGATAGATAGATAGATAGATAGATAGATAGATAGATAGATAGATAGAAACAGCATGTTGCTACAAGTGCCGTTGAAGTTAGTATTGTAGTGCACAACACAAAAGTTTACTAAATACTCATGGAATTTATTTTGCGAGAATTGACCCAAAAAGCATCCTCCTGACAGTCTTGACACTTCACTGTCTCTCAATGGCAATACTGCCCCATCATCAAGTCTTTGCGCTCCAGTTTTACTCGAGGTCGCCTGGCAGCTGGCCTTTAATCTGGCTGCGGTGCCCTCCTCCGTCCTTCCATCGCTCCGTTGTCTCCCTCCTGTTAATTGCTAGTTAGGAGGGGAAAACGTGTTTTTAATTGTCTGCCAGTCCAGAAAGTCTTCGTGTTCGTTAGAGCTAATGTCCAGGCGTCAGACGCACAGAAAGCGGCTGATGGGCCTTGTCAAGCTGCAGACCGCTGCACTTGGCCAGCTCTGAAGCCCAGCATCCAACAGCACCATTAGCGGTTCTTGTTTTCTTTTGTGTGTGAAAATGTGGGTTTGTGTGTGTGTGTGTGTGTGTGTGTGTGTGTGTGTGTTTGTGTGTGTGTGTGTGTGTGCGTGCGTGTACATGCGCGCGATCCCTAAATGAAAAAAAAGATAAATTGCTTTGTTATAATTGGACTGCGAGTACGGGCATGATGTCAGTGTTTATTCAGGATAAATAATACATTGCCAACACCGGATAATTTTCTATTTACTACTCCAAGAAATATGTATATCTTATTGTTAGAAAATTGGAATTTCTTTTTTCTTTTTTTTTTGTGTGTGCGTGCGTATGTAGAGAGCACAATAGGAGTGCTCAAACATTGAATCATGCATATTGCAACACCGACCAAAGGCAATATTGTTTTCGTCTGTGGCCAAAATGATGCTTTTCAAAAAGCAATTTTCCTTGTTTATAATTATAGATATCGATTGCTGGAGGGTGTGCGTGTGCGCATGTGTGTGTGTGTGGGGGGGGTCCTGGCTGATGTCGGCAACAGCACATCTGCAAGTCAGCTTGATTAAGTTTTATCACGCGCGTGTTGGCGTGATAAAACTCAGAAGGATGCGTGCTAAAAACCTGGGAGTGATCGAAATTAAAATCGTGAATTAATTTCGGTTTAATTAGCAGTTCACTTCTGCTCCCCGTTCCGTCCCGCGGAGAGTGAACGCTGCCGAGGTGTGACCGGTTAGCGGCGCGCGCTGTTTCTCATTATAGAAATCAATTCAGGTTTACAATTAGGTCTATTGGTTTTATTAATGGATTATTGACTGTGCCTGTCACACATTTAGTTGTAAAGTTGTAATGAAACTGGACGTGAGTCACATTGTTTCTGTTCCGAGCGTTTCAGTGTCTGTTCGGTGTTGCATATTCTGACGAAGCGCTACTGCTTTCTCCTTCTTCACTTTGTCTACTTCTTCTTCTTCTTTCGTTTTTGTCTTCTTCTTTGTTTTTTTTTCATTTATTGTCCTCCAGTGGTTGTGCTGTATTTGCAGGCCGTGGGAACCAAGGAGTGGAGAGAGGTAAACCGACACAACATTTGTTCCCACATTTGATTGGTTATACAGTCAATCTGTCCAAGATTAACTACTTTCCAAGACGTTTCCATAATAATTGTATTAAAGACGTTTCGACTCGGCGAACCCGCACTATTAGTTGTAAATGATTTTCAATGAGGGCTAAAAGATAGCGTATTAGAGAAGCATCCGGGTACCGCGGCGGTCCATTCCGTTGCCTAGCAACACGGGCGTCCCTACAGAGCCAGGCTGTGTCCGAAATCACTCACTTTAAAGTGAGTTCGCCATTTTGTAGTGCTGTCCCAATGTATAGTGGGAATTATTATACCATAGTGGACCATACCATAATAAATCAATGTAGTGGACTCAATTATCCCACAATGCGTCGTGACAAGTAGCGTACAACGGATGGTCACTAACTATGGAGGTATTATAGTAGTCACTCACTAACCAAGCAATATATACCATCATGCATTGCGCTGAAAGAAAACTGGTAGACGGACAAGAGGAGAGAGAGAGAGCGCCATGAGAGCTGTCGTGCAAATGTAAGCAATTTTCGGTTTAACTTTCGATGGTATGTTTGAAGTTTGTTTTAACGGTTTATTAGCCACGTAATAAGCTGTGAATGCATCAGGCCATTACGGCACAAATCACGGCGAGCGACCCAGCTCGCTAACCTTAGCTAGCCCTCTTCTGTACAGTAATTGCCATTGGCAGCGGCGCTAAGTTAAAACAAGACGGGCTACCATTTTTCAAAATGTGTAAATAGCGACATTAAATTGGAGCGTCACATAAGCACTTGAGAAAATATCGATTATCAATTTATGTTGATCTCTTCAGGGGCCGACGGCGATGTGGCAAAATGTATTCGCCTGAGGAGAGAGAGGGACCGCCTCTTCTCTGGGAAGCGTTTGGCCTCTGCAGTTAAATGTATTTAATATATCAGATACTTTTACTTTGAAGTAAAATCTATTATGATTATTGTTATTGCTATTTATTATGGACGGTCCACCCGATATTGATTTGGCACGTTTTAATTGTGCGACAGCAATGAACATAATCAACGGCGCAGACAAAATGACCCGACTAGTGTCTGGAAAAAAGTGTTTTTTCATTTTGCGATGAGCCCAGTATATAGTCATCCACGTAGAGCTTCCTATGTAGGGGGTAGGGAGTAGTGAATGAGTGAGTGATTTCGGACACGCCTACAATTGGCTGTGTCTGCAGGCGGGAAGCCGGATGTGGGTGTGTGTCCTGGTCGCTGCAATAGCGCCTCCTCTGGTCGGTCGGGGCGCCTGTTCGGGGTGGAGGGGTAACGGGGGGGGGGGGTAGCATGATCCTCCCACGCCCTACGTCCCCCTGGGGAAACCCCTCACTGTCAGGTGAAAAGAAGCAGTTGGCAGCTCCACATGTATCGAGCTCCAAATGCATCTGGTAGTCTGCAGCCCTCCCTGGATCGGCAGAGGGAGTTGAGCAGCGACCAGGACGGCTCCTAAGAGTGGGGTAATTGGCTGGATACAATTAGGGAGAAAGGGGGGAGGGGGAGTAGGGTATTAGAATGAAGACCAGAGGACATGCAAGCTCCAGAGAACCATTTTCACAGAAAGTTGAACATGTCAACCTTCTTTTCTTGCCCACACAAACTTCCCCACCAATGTTAAATTGTATTGAAGAGGCAACAGACAGGCCCATGTACCTGGCCAAAGCTGATGAATTAATATTAGAAGTAAAAAAAAGAAGAAAAAAAAGAAAGAAAATGCTGTTCTGTATTGCAGGCTGATAAAGATAGAGATGATGTAGTGTTTATTCAAATTATGACCAAGAAATTAAATGCCAGGCCTGCCAAGGCTGCCGAGTAGAGAGACGGAGAGACGCTTGTGGGCTTCATAAATATGCAGCGTCTCCTCCATCTGGTTTCTCACGATCTCGTTCCCTGTCACATTGTCCTATAACCCTTCGTCCACTGGCTGTTTAGCTTTCCCTTCCTCCTTTTTTGTCCAGTAAGTACACATCCACACAAGCACATACATGCGCACATGCCCTGACACAAACACACATGCACAAACATTCTTGTACTTCTACACTTCTGAGGAATCCTCATTGACTACATCTCCTAGCCCTTAACCCTTTGACCCCTCAGACTGCATGTCCAACCTTAACCCTTGCCATAATCTTAACCTAACCCTAATTCTAACCTTAACCCTAAACCCAAGTCCTAACCCTAAACTAAACCCTTATAGAAGCGAGGACTGGCCAAAATGTCCTTACCTTGCAAAAATGTCCTCACTCTGATGGTTGAATACTCAAATTAGTCCTCATAAAAATAGATATATAAGAGCATGCACAGACATACACACACACACACACACACACACACACACACACACACACACACACACACACACACACACACACACACACACACACACACACACACACACACACACACACACACACAATTCCTATACTTTCTCTCTTTTCTTTAGTAATATGCTTAGGAAATTATGTTTTTACTGGGTCTATTTATCTACTTGTAAATTCAGTGTCAATATGCACATCAGGAATGTGTCGCTACTAATCTGCATACATCTAAACATCTCACACTTTCTCATTTGCTGTGGTGAGGCTTTAATCAGAAACACGGTGTGATCTGCACTGCACCCAGCATAGTAAACATCCCGCTGCAAGCCATACACACACTGACACCAGTGGCACATAGCTGCACATGCAAGCCATATGCACACACTGACACCAGCAGCACATAGCTACGCATGCAAGCCATACACAAACTGACACCAGTGGCACATAGCTGCACATGCAAGCCATATACACACACTGACATCAGCAGCACATAGCTGCACATGCAAGCCATATACACACTGACACCAGTGGCACATAGCTGCACATGCAAGCCATACACACACTGACACCAGCGTCACATAGCTGCACATGCAAGCCGTACACACACTGACACCAGCAGCACATAGCTGCACATGCAAGCCATACACTGACACCAGAGTCACATAACTGCACATGCGAGCTGTACACACGCTGACACCAGCAGCACATAGTTGCGCATGCAAGCCATATCCACAAACTGACACCAACAGCACATAGCTGCACATGCAAGCCATAAACACACTGACACCAACAGGACATATCTGCATATGCAAGCCATATACACACACTGACACCAGCAGCACATAGCTGCACATGCAAGCCATATACACACCCTGACACCAACAGCACATGGCTGTACATGCAAGCCATATACACACACTGACACCAGCAGCACATAGCTGCACATGCAAGCCATATACACACACTGACACCAGCAGCACATAGCTGCACATGCAAGCCATATACACACACTGACACCAGCAGCACATAGCTGCACATGCCAACAAACCCCCTGTCGTATGGCTGAATGTAAGATATTTTCACAGACTGCACTTTCAGAGACTGCTATAAGCGAACAAGAATTTACCAAAAAATACAAAAGAGGAGAAAAGTAAGCAAGATAAAGTGGAAAGACAGATGTAAAGTATAATTTGGGAGGGATCAGGTAGCCACACACAAATGAGAGGATAATGAAAAATAAATGAAAACCTGGAAAGAATAAAACTATCAGAAGTATAAAATCAAAAACTATTACTTTTTTCCCCAGCTATCTGAGAGCCATTTAAAATCTAAGCCACCAAAAATAAGAAATGATAGAGTGATACAGCAGACAACAAATATGTATACTTTGCACTTACCAACAATGCTACCTAACCTGTTAACTAATTTTATCTCAGGTGAGCTACCAGCCTCCAATTATATAACAAGGAAAAACTGAGGGATTTTTCCTTCAGGTCGATATTGCAGGTCAGTTCCAAAGTCCAATAAACTCCAATGCTAGGGCCTTAGCCATGGATAGGCTGGGGACAGACTTGATAGCGGGGATTATGTGCACTGGGCACTAAGAACATGAGCCCGGGTATTGAGGCTGGATTGAGGCAGTGCTGAGATCAATAGCTCATTACATGGTGCTGTCAGCCTGGGCCACAGAGGGGATGCCGAGGGTCCGCTGGGGGGATTACTGGTGTGATTGCCACAAAGATAGAGACTAAATTTGGCCTAGGTGGATGTCTTAGACTAGACCTAGGTGGGCTTGGAGGGTGGCTGTCCCGCACTGACTCTGATTTCTTGAGGGATAGAGATCCAGCCCGGCAACGCACCCGGTTAGATTTGTGTTATCCGCTCTGTAACACAGTCATAAATTTTTCTTGACTTATAGCTGAAATGCACAATTTCCTCGATCCGTCCGTCTCTCTGGTAGCGAGAACTACAAACAAGGAGTAGTGGCCATTGTCTCCTGTGTGCCATTACCTCAGCATCAAACAGTTCCCACCCTGGGGAAAATGGCATCCTCAGACCAAAGCTAACACAGGAAATCTCATGTTTTACAAACTACAACCAACTTTTGTTCTACTGTATGATTAGTTAAGAACTGGTAGATTAGTTGTCCAATAGCAGCACTGACATATCATCATCACGTTTCTATACTTATTCCAGTTTGAGTAGGAGTGTGTTTGTTGCTGTACCTGTGTTCCAGCCTACTCTGTAACAGTGGTATATGGGGAGTGTCTCCAGTCATGATAAAGATGCCACTTAGCATTGTGTAACCTTACCCCATGGTCCAGATGGATAAAAATAACCATTCATAAATGGAGAAAAATCCCAGATTTCAGCTTTAAATTTAATGACATATAATGATATTCAAAACAATGCTGACACCACCCTGAGTCACCCCTTCCTCTCCCTGGTTTTAGTTTGGAAGAACGGAGGTGATTGACAACACCCTGAACCCAGATTTTGTCAGGAAGTTTGTGCTGGATTTCTTCTTTGAAGAGAAACAGAACCTGAGGTTTGACGTGTAAGTAAGCCGCCCCTGTTTATTTATGAACAAATATGAACTTGTTTATTTTCAAATTGGTACGTGAACTGATGGGTAAATGGTACACCTTCAGTTTACGCATGCATGCAGGATAAGCCACCAAACCGTTTTTCCTGGACTATAAGTCACTGTTTTTTTGTTTGTTGTTTTTTTGTTTTTTATTTTTTTTGCTCGTCTGGGTGGTCCTGCGACTTATATATTCCAAAGCGATTTATGCAATGTAATTTAATGGGATGAATACGCTGCATTTCAACTAAGGCCATGACATGGCACTGTTTGCATTGGGATTGGGATCCTGCGGGACCCAACGCAAATCTCGCAAGAGCGGGCGGTTTTAACTTTGCTGCGGGCGGGAGCGGGCGGTCAAAAGATAAACCGCGGGTCCTGGGATTTAGCCAGTGCTAACCAGAAGGATGGAGTCAACAAATGAAGTTGAAAAGAAGATCAAAGCTGGTCATTACAATACAAAAGTAGAGCAAGGCAAGTCTGATATTTGGAAAAAATTTCTCAGTTGTGACAAAGATGGAATAGTATCCACTATTTGCAGCGGTTTCACCCGGTACCGACAATGCAGTGTCTTTGTCCATGTCTATGTTTGTGTCATCGTGTGAAGTTTTTATTTTGAGCTTCGATTTATTTTATTTTTTTCCTGTTTGATGACTGGGAGAGCTGGTGTTACATTACATGACATTACAATCATTTAACCGAAGCTTTTATCCAAAGTGACTTACAATAAGTGCATTTAACGTAGGAAATCAGGAGAACTACTAGTCATCAGAGGTCATAAGTGCGTCTAAACAAGCATCTAAGAGCAAAACCAGTGCTAAAGTAAAAGCGCAAGAAAGAGATTTTTTTTTTTAAATGAGTGAATACAATAAGTGCTAAGAACAAGTAACAGGGTAGTAGTTATTGAAGAGGTGAGTTTTCAACCTGTGCCGAAAGATGGGCAGCGACTCCTCTGGCCTGACATCAGTGGGGAATTCATTCCACCACTGAGGGGCCAGGACAGAAAAGAGCTGTGACCGGGTCGATCGGCAGCAGGGGCAACTAGGTGTCCCGAGGCAGCAAAGCGAAGTGGTTGGGTGGGGATGTAGGGCTTGACCATGGCCTGGAGATAGGAAGGAGCTGTTCCTTTCACTGCCCTGTAGGCTAGCACCAGAGTCTTAAACTGGATGTGAGCAGCTACTGGGAGCCAGTGTAGGGACATGAGAAGGGGAGTTGTGTGGGAGAACATAGGACGGTTGAACACCAGACGAGCTGTAGCTTTCTGAACAAGCTCCAGAGGTCTGATGGCCGATGCCGGGGCGCCAGCAAAGAGGGAGTTGCCGTAGTCCAGCCAGGAGATGACCAGAGCCTGGATGAGCACCTGTGCTGTCTTGTCGGTGAGGATTGGGCGAATCCTCCTGATGTTATAGAGGAGAAATCTGCAAGAGCGAGCAACCAATGCAACGTTTGCAGCAAATAACAGTTGGTCGTCCAGGATCACACCCAGATTCCTCGCAGTCCGAGCTGGTGTCACCACGGTATTGTCAATGGTGATGACCAGGTCTCGGTGTGGGCAACCTTTCCCCGGGAGGAACATCAGCTCTGTCTTGTCCAGATTGAGCTTCAGGTGGTGTGTTGCCATCCACTCCAAGATGTCAGTCAAGCACGCAGCAATGCGTGTCTCTACTTGTGTGTCAAAGGGAGGAAAGGACAAGATCAGCTGGGTATCATCGGTATAACAATGGTAAGAGAAGTCATGCAAGATGCGTAGCCTGAGATAAACTCAGCTTTTGGCACCGCAAACGGGCAATTCCAGAGCCCTCCCGTTACCACTTGCTCAACGTGAGTGGAGAGTGTGGGATAGATGAGATTGGTAGGGTCACAGCGCCTAGGAGTGACCCAACGTCTATGCCAGCCCTGGGAAGAGGAAAGGACAGGAATGCGAAGGAAACACATAGTCTATACTAGGTCCACAAAATACAGATAACTGACCGGATCTAAAAAGAGCAGTCCTTGCTTGACAAAGTCTTGGCTTGAAAAATTCGCGCTTGCCTTTGTTCACTCTAGCCTTTGTTCAACCTAGACCTGTTTGCCCTTGGCTTGTTTGCCTGACGCTTGGAAGCTGACGCTTCCAAATAGCAGCAGTGATTTAAAGAACACTGATTGCTAATTGGTGTTGGATCGGCTGAGAGAGCTTGGTCTTGGCCCTGCTCGGTGCTGTGCCCGAGAGGAAACACCGAGGCGGTCTCCTCGCCTAGCGTCGACTGTGGAGTGTTTTTGTCTGCGTCTGCGTTTGTGTTGTCATGTGGAGTGCGGGGGCGTTGTGTGGAATGTGTCTGGCTGGGAGAGCTGGCGTTGGATCAGCTGAGGGAGCCTGGTCTGCTGCGTCCTGTGGGCCCAAGAACCAAGGCCTTGCCTGGAGCTCCACTCGAACAGGAAGCACCGAGGGCGGTCTGACAGGACGTTGAAGCGGGACAGGCTAAGCTAACTGCTAGTCCATGCAGACTGGCAGTTCCGACAGTCGTTCTGGCTGGCGTTCGTTCTCTGGACAGTGGAATTTTTGGACTGTGTTGCACTGAATGGACTGTGTTGTTAACTGTTCGTTTGTTTGTTTTTTGTTCGTTTTTTGCTTTGTTTTCGCTGTTTTTGTATGTTTTTGGTGGTGTTGTTTTTGGAAATTTGGATATGTTTTTATCTTTTGTGTTGCACTGCTGGGCTGGGTGAAATGAAGTTTTGTTTCTTTCATGTACTCAAGTACATGATAGAAATTACAATACATTGTTCTTGGTGCTTTCAGTTTGGGCTGCTACCCTGACTCGTGTGGCCAATAACCATGTACGAGGTCTCACTATCTCATGCCAATCGCTTGGAGAGGCTAGTGAACTCGCAGGTGAGGAAGTGGCTCGGACTGCCAAAGTGCTTCAGCAGTGTTGGACTCTACGGCAATGGAGCCCTCGCACTGCCAATTTCCAGCCTGGTTGAGGAATCCAAATGTGCCAAAGTGAGGCTGGACATGTCCCTCACAGAATCCTGAGACCCGGTAGTGAGAGGAGTTGCTCCAACCCTAGCAACAGGGAAGAAATGGACCCCAGCTGCAGCTGTACTGGAGGCGAAATCTGCCCTCCGCCACCGAGACGTAGTAGGCCATGTTCAACAAGGCAGAGGCGGCCTTGGCCTGGGAACAAAAACACCTATGTGGCAAAAGGCGACTACTACTGAACAGCGACCTATGGTGGTAGAGGAGGTTCGCTGACAGGAAGTAGCAGCCAGATGTTCTAAAGCCATAGCACAAGCCAGACAGGGCTGCTGGATGAGGTGGGAGGGTGTTGAAAAGAGGAAACTCACATGGAGTGTGCTCTGAAGCATGGAATCAAACAGGCTGAGCTTCATCATCAAAGCCACATATGATGTCCTGCCCTCTCCCACAAATCTAAATCTCTGGCTTGGAGAGAATCCATCTTGCTCCCTGTGTACAGCCCCAGCAACCCTCAAGCACATCTTGGTTGGCTGCAAGACCAGCCTCACCCAAGGCAGATACACCTGGCGACACAATCGGGTGCTCAGGTGCTTGGCAGTTGAACTCGAGCGCAAGAGGTTTCCATCAATGCCAACCCTTCAACAACCAGGAAGGGCCCCGGCGTTTTCTAGCTTTCGTTCAGGAGGGGGATAAACTGAAGGCCAACCCTTCACTTCCCGACTTAGGCTCACTAAACTCAGCCAGGGATTGGGAAATGCGGGTGGACTTAGGCCAGAAGCTCATCTTCCTGACAGAGATCGCAACAACCACCTTACGACCAGACCTCGTCCTCTGGTCCAATTCTTGCCAGTTTGCTTACATCATCGAGCTGACAGTCCCCTGGAAGGATGCAGTTGATGAAGCGTATGAGTGTAAGAAGCTGCGGTATGCCAACCTAGCAGCCGAAGCAGAGGACAGAGGCTGGAAGGTGAAGGTGCACCCTGTGGAGGTTGGTTTTAGGGGCTTTGTTGCCAGCTCCACAGCAAAACCCCTGAGGGAACTAGGAGTCAGGGGGCAGGCCCACAGGAGAGCAATGAAAGAGCTATCTGACACTGCTGAGAGGACTAGCCACTGGATCTGGATCAAAAGGAGAGATGTCGTCTGGGCTGCTAGGGTGAACAGCTAACCACAGGACACACACCCAGAACCGATCAACCTGTGGTGGGCCTGCCTCAGTGGAGGGTGTCTTGTGATAAAAGGCCGAAACACCCTGTGATGCTGAGGTACACAACTAATGATGTGTCTTGGTGGTGGCAATGTCACCTCGGCAGCCATCTCCAGTTTATTTCCCACTGAAACTGTTGCATTGCAAATACTAGCGATTTTAACAACCAGTCCTTTATTGAATCTTGAATATCTGGAGTAAACCAGTGACCGCTGCGAAAGGGCAGCTGACAATCAGGGAAAGACCAGATGACGGCCTGCAAATACTAGGGATTTTAACAACCAGTCCTTTATTGAGTCTTGATTCTTGATAAAATGAACCAGACTTTGTTAGTTAAAAGTATTGATCTACAACGGACAAAAATCTGGCACCTCTGAGTTGAGGCAACATACCTGCACCATTCTCCCTGGTCAAAGTTAGCTGTTCTTCAAAGATAAAACACTTCGCCCTGCACATATTAAACAAGATGCTACTGAGAAATTTGTCCCACCTGAGACATTTGGGCCTATATGACTTTGTCACTGGGAAAGGCTTTGTTGACATAGAATAGAATAGAACAACAAGACTTTATTGTTGTACAGAGTACAACACTGATCAGTGCGTTAAAAGATGGAAATGAAACGAAACAAAACAAAATAACATCAGCAAAACAAACAACCACAGCTAACAAACAAAACAAACAACCATAGTTCTAAAATAATAAGTAAAATAAATCAATACGATATAATTTGGCCCTAGAATAGGCGTACTTATTGCATTAGAATAAGTAATTCTTACACTTGTGTGAATGTAATTATAGTCTAGAGTGTAATTTCACTGTGTTATTACCACTCTTTATTAATACTACACAGTAGAATAACGTATTTTCCCTGCGGGACGGAAGGAGACACAAGATCAATGGAATTCTATTGTGGGGCATGAGTGGTCAGAATGTTTGCGGGTGGGGGTGGACGCACACATTGTTGGAGTGGGCGGTGATGGTCAGAAATCCAGTCGGAGCAGGATTAATAGAAGAGTCCTGCGCAGGGCTTGATACTGTACCACAAAATTAATGGTACTTGTACACTGAAGTGACGTATATTTTTTTTTCTTTTCTTTTTTTCTCCTCGCAACAGCGTGTTTTTTGCTGAGTGAGACTTAGACTCCGGTGTGACTTGTAGTCCGGGAAATACAGTAGGCTGTGCTCTACTCCAAGTGGTTAACCTTCTTGCAGCAGCTCTCTGGTTTGGTTATAAAAAAAAAAAAACAAGAAGAAAAAGGGAAAAAAAAGTCTTACTGGAATAGAAAAACAAGAACGGTGCTCGGATTAGTCGGTGAACCATCCAATCATGGAGGGAGCTGAACGAATTGTCAGTTACCACTAAAACAGTGGGGCTCTTGTTTGTCGTATTGATTAATTCACTGTCAGTATACCGTCTTAGCTATTCTGCCCATTTCACCTACCTCTTTTCCACAATCAATAGCAGAGAAAGATCACTTACGTGCTTCTGTGTCTTTAATCAAGGCACAGAAATGTGGTGTATTGTTCACTCAGTACTTCTATGTGATTGCTGGTAAACAGTTTGCAAGAACTTTATGAGAACTTTGTCAGATCAGACGTATCAAGATATAATTTCAAATGAGAAATATAAACAGGCTAAAAATACATAAATTAAAGATTATGCGAGATGTTATCATATTGCATGAGTAACTATTAGGTGGATTCACTTTTTCCACACGTTACCCAGATAGCATCCGGATGTGGGCCACTTCAGGCAATGATGCGGCACTAGCATCCATCCATCCATTATCCAAGCCGCTTATCCGAAGTCGAGTCACGGGATGCTGGAGGCTATCCCAGCAGTCATTCGGCGGCAGGCGGGATGGCCCAAATATGCCAAATCAAATGGTGGCCTTTTTTGGCTAAGATGTGGTGCTCTCGGCAACATGTAATCTGGATGTGACCCTGAAGTGGCCCGTGTGGTAAATGGTGAATATGGCTCAAATATCACAAAACAAATATGGGCCACCTTTGCCAAATATGTTGCACATGCAGCATTTCTATGGCTTGGTTCTGGCCCAGATCTGGCAAACAAGAGTGGACCACCCAAGTGCCATCATTCCACGCGGTATGTGGGCCGGATGAAAGTGTCCGTTTGGGACGGGTCCGGGCTGCAGCAATTTTGCTATCTGGGTACACTTTCAAAGCCACTTTTGCATTTGTCTTCTGTTGAAATAAGCAGTTTAGAAGAGGTTTTAGAGGTTTTAGGGCATCTACATGTCACATTTTCTTTATCAGTGGCTCTATGGGGGTCACCCTAGGGTGTTCTGATGTCGAGACGGTGAGTCTGTGGGAAACTCTCAATAGCTCCTGTAGGAGGGGAAACGTGAAGCATGAGCCTTGGGGTGGCAAATGATAATTGAAAAGAATTTTCTGTTCATCTGCATGTGATATCACCTGCACTCATTGAAGGCAAAGTTAGAAATCAGTACAGTACATTTTCTGAAAACATGATTTCATAATCCTGTTCTCCTCTTACAGGTACAATGTGGACTCCAGGAGCTGCAATATTTCAAAACATGTAAGTAAGTGAAACACAAACGATGCATGTACAGTTGACGCTAAATAGCTGTTGCACTTGTACCTGCTGATTTCTCTGTGTTCGAATTGTTCACTTTATTATGCAGAGCTGCTTCTACTGAAGTATTTTGAAGCCCTGCCTTCTACAGACCAGAATACTGCAATAATTGCCTTAAGATGTTTGAGTTGGCGTTACAAAAAAACAACTCTATGCAGTAATTATGGAGTGTAAGCTTGAATTCACAAATGTACTTTTTTTTTAATTCTCCAATCAAATCACGTGGGAAGCAGAGGGTGAGTAGTGTGTTCTTCACTGTATATTTGCAAAACAATGACCGGCAGTGAAGCATGGTGCTGTGTCATTCATGCATTTCATCTTTAATTTACCACTACGTGTCCATGATGACCATGGCGATCTCGTCCTGTTTCTGTTGCTCATCTGTGCAGCATTTTTGATATTATTGTCATTTTGTTCTGTTGTCGTCTTTTCTATTTTTTCATCAAGGGAAAACTATATTAATTCTCAAGCAGAGAACCCGATAGGCCGTAGTGCCGTCCCCCCGTTACGTCTGCCTGCGTTTTAGCAGACGTGCAGGTGAAGCGGGTTTTGGAGGTCGGCTTCAAACTGAAGGCAGATGTTGTTTGAAACTGTGTGAGATAGATTGTGAGTCACAACGTTTATGTAGTGGACCTGCACAGTACAAATGCATGGCTCACACTCACACCCGACCCCTCCCCCCCACACACACCACCTACACACACACACATACACTGCTCTCCCCTTGTTGTCATGCTGGATTTGTATCGTGCCATGCCATATCTCAGCTTTCTTTGTTGCCTTCTGTTTGTCTTTTGTCCGTTATTTGTTGAGCTCTCAACTAGCTGTAGCATCAGCAATCTGTTGTTGACCAAAATGACAAATTGAGGGCGTCTGGGTAGCATGGCGGTTTATGCCGTTGACTACTAACACAGGGATCGCCTGTTCCAATCCCCGTGTTACCTCCGCCCTGGTCGGGAATCCCTACAGACACAATTGGCCGTGTCTGCAGGTAGGAAGCCAGATGTGGGTATGTGTCCTGGTCGCCGCACTAGCGCCTCCTCTGGCCAGTCGGGGCACCTGTTCAAGGGGGAGGGGGAACTGGGGGAATAGCGTGAGCCTCCCATGTGCTACGTCCCCCTGGTGAAACTCCTCACCATCGGGTGAAAAGAAGCGGCTGGTGACTCCACATGTATTGGAGGAGGCATGTGGTAGTCTTCAGCCGTCCCCGGATTGGCAGAGCGGGGTAGAGCAGTGACCGGGACAGCTCAGAAAATAGGGTAATTGGCCAAGTACAATTAGGGAGAAGAGGGAAAATAATAAAGAAAGAAAGAAAGAAAGACTAATTGAGGGGAAACTTTAAGGACCTTTACTTTATGTTAGCTGTAGCCCATTTCACAATAAGCAATAATGGAACATGGTGTTATGAACATGCTGGCCTGACTTGGCAAGCTGAATGGACGGAAGGTCGTAGTGATATTTATACATATCCAAGATTATTTTTTTCCTCCAGTATTCTGGCACACAGCAACAGAAGTCATAACAAACCAGAATGCCAGCTCATAAGGACCACCTGAGTCCAGTGAAACAAATTTGCTTTAAAGGACGCTTGAATACAAGAGGGCATCAAAATTCTTGCTAGATTGAAATAGTATGAAGCTAATTCAACTGTGTGGATCATTTTCAGTCATTCAGGTAATGGGATGTCAGAAAGAAATATGGACACAACGGTTGCTGTCATTCTGACATGTTTCGCTGTTCTTCCGAATGAGTTCTTCAGTTCTGTTTTACGGTGAATTATTTGAATGGACAGCGACACATCTTCACTTTTACAGCCACTGTCCAGTTTAGTGGTTATACTTCTTTCTGATATTAATCTAATTATTAATATTGTCACGTTACCCTGTTTCAAAATCATTCATTATATAATGTGAACATATTTACAAAGATGAAAACCTTGATGTTTTTGTAAATGATGTGTTTAATGCCAACAAACTTTGGACTGGTCAGTTGAGAACTTGTTGGTCCCTGACTTGTAATATTAATTAATACTATTTTCTCATTAGTCCTTTGGCCTTTTTGGACCTGTACTGAAAAAGTTTGACAAAAAAATCTCTGAACGTATGTCCTGATTCTTGAGTTTTCTTTAGGTTTTTCCACTTACTGTCAGATGTTATGTTGGGTATTTTCTTTTTTTTTTTAAATCTTAAACTGAATTTATCTCTGGTGTATGTGCCGTTTCTTCCCAGGACTTCCTGGGCCAGACCTTCTGTACTCTTGGAGAGATCATCGGCTCCACAGGAGGACGGCTGGAAAGGACCCTCTCGTAAGTCCTCTAGCATCCCATACTGATGTATATTTTTTTTTCTTTTTTTTAGATATTGCTGATGGAATTTAAAAAAGGAAAATCCCTTTCTGATTGACAATTTACTTCGTCACATAGCCCAGTGATACTGGAATGAGTTTATTTTCACTGCTGTTGCTTTTTTTGAAAATCCCTGAATATGTCTTTTGAAAAGAGCTACATCTATCCTGTCAAACATGCAATGCTAAAAAGCTTTGAGGGTGGCACAGTGGCCCAGTGGTTTGCCCAGTTGCCTCACAGCAAGAAGGTTCTAGGTTCGAACCCCAGGCCTTCCCAGGTCCTTTCCATGTGGAGTTTGCATGTTCTGCCCGTGTCTGCGTGAGTTTCCTCCGTGTGCTCCGGTTTCCTCCCACCATCAAAAAGACATGCATGTTAGGGTTAATACTCCTGTCTTTGCCCCTGAGCAAGGCAATGGAAAGAAGAACTGGAGTTGGTCCCCAGGTGCTGCAGCTGCCCACTGCTCCTATACAATAGGATGGGTTAAATGCAGAGAACAAATTCATTGTTACCTCTACAATGACAAAAGAGAGTGATTTTTTTCTTCTTTCTTTCACACTGCAAACACAGAGATTGAGGAACTAGTTTCAGTGTGCCACATCAATTTATACCAGATTTTTGTCAAATACAGGAAAAGTAACTCAGCCTGTCATGAAGTAGGGCATTGCTTGTTGGACTGTCACTTTTACATACCGATATTTTATCCAATAGACTGTTCCGAAGATGACCCTAAAGATAGATGGTTACACAGTGGTGCATTTGTGAGCAAGTGTGATGCGTTTATGCTGATGTGCACTTATGTGTTTGCCTTTCATATATGAACGCAACACTTGCATGTGCCTTAGAGGGTGATGCTGTGTTCATAAAGTCAAATTACTGAGGAACAGATGAAGAAAATGGAAATGAAAACAAGGAAAACAAGCAAAGAGCAAAAAAGAGCAAAATACCCTCATTATGCATCCGCTTTTTATATGTTGTGTCATTATATCTTCCATCCTGTGTTGTGTTTGTGTGTATATTGTGTCAGCTCCTTTGGCCCTGTGTGATGTCAAGCTACCAAATAGCCTAGCACTGCAGACACGGGTCAGTGAGCTGTTGAGATTTTGGAGGTGTACACATCTGGGACACTTCAAGCTTTTCCATCCCATGGTCACCTAGAAACCCCTTCTCTGTGCAGAGACATTTATATAAAGCAGATTCCTGCCTTTAGTCAGCCCAAAAGAGAGAATAAGCTCCTTTTTCCATAATTTTTTAGCTAAATCCATGTTGGTATTTCCATAGAAGAGTAGAACAGATTGCCTTGTTTATAAATTCAATGGATAAAAAAGAAGGAAAAAAAAAACAAGAGATCCTATGCTTTTTCTTTCTTCTGGGGAAAGCAAACAGTATGATCAACCCACCCCAAAATCGGCTACATCATATGGGGGCATCAAAGACATCCCCATCTGGCGATATTAGCGACACCATTCTAGGGAAGGTCATTCTTGATTACTCGTGTTCCAGTGTTGATTAGAAACCCTTAGAGGGTTTTCAACAACTGCCTAACCAACATAATGCCTACAGAAGCACACAACTTTCTGCATGAATAAAACAACCTGCAATACATAAAGTACTCTGAATTTTGATTTTTAGCTTTTTTGCTTGGTTATTTTGGCACATGGAATATTTCGATCATGTTTAAATTACTTCACATATAATGGCAGCTTAACAGAATAATATCAGTGCTTTTCATTTTTATTGTATAGTACCTGAAAATTTGATCATTTATGTGCTGAGAATGCTGCATGATATGTGCACCACCAAACATGTTAAGATACAGCATAAGCCATTTCAGAATTTTCTTAGCAAAGCAGAAAATATTTCAAAGCATTACTTTTGCTAGCAATAGAGTTTGGTACATGGAGTGAACTAAAGGCCTCCTTTCTACCTCTGGCCCATGCTGTTATGTGCTGCAATTATTTACCGTGCTCACAGGTTCAGAAAGCATTTCTATTATCAGTAACCCAGCCCTCTAATAGATCTGGGTTCTCAAATATAGTAGTTTACCTCTGGATGTACCACCAAACACATAACTTCCCAGCCATGAGGTGGAGCTATTGTGGTAAAGATCACAGATTGGATTGAAGACAATACTCAGAAGGAGTGTCACAACTGGCATCTTTACATAACTAATAAAGGATTGTATAGAAAGTGACAACAAATTAGGGGGAAGGAGGTCAGCAGTAACTTGACTCTGCAGTTTGGAATGAGGAGGTGTATAAAAAGTGCCCAGTGTTTTGAGCATGGTATGTGAATAGTAATATGATGTGACTAAAAGAAAAGGACAAAAAAGTAGCAGGTTTACAAGAACATACACTACCGTTCAAAAGTTTGGGATCACCCAAACAATTTTGTGTTTTCCATGAAAAGTCACACTTATTCACCACCATATGTTGTGAAATGAATAGAAAATAGAGTCAAGACATTGACAAGGTTAGAAATAATGATTTGTATTTGAAATAAGATTTTTTTTACATCAAACTTTGCTTTCGTCAAAGAATCCTCCATTTGCAGCAATTACAGCATTGCAGACCTTTGGCATTCTAGCTGTTAATTTGTTGAGGTAATCTGGAGAAATTGCACCCCACGCTTCCAGAAGCAGCTCCCACAAGTTGGATTGGTTGGATGGGCACTTCTTTGAGCAGATTGAGTTTCTGGAGCATCACATTTGTGGGGTCAATTAAACGCTCAAAATGGCCAGAAAAAGAGAACTTTCATCTGAAACTCGACAGTCTATTCTTGTTCTTAGAAATGAAGGCTATTCCATGCGAGAAATTGCTAAGAAATTGAAGATTTCCTACACCGGTGTGTACTACTCCCTTCAGAGGACAGCACAAACAGGCTCTAACCAGAGTAGAAAAAGAAGTGGGAGGCCGCGTTGCACAACTGAGCAAGAAGATAAGTACATTAGAGTCTCTAGTTTGAGAAACAGACGCCTCACAGGTCCCCAACTGGCATCTTCATTAAATAGTACCTGTTAGAGCCTGTTTGTGCTGTCCTCTGAAGGGAGTAGTACACACCGGTGTAGGAAATCTTCAATTTCTTAGCAATTTCTCGCATGGAATAGCCTTCATTTCTAAGAACAAGAATAGACTGTCGAGTTTCAGATGAAAGTTCTCTTTTTCTGGCCATTTTGAGCGTTTAATTGACCCCACAAATGTGATGCTCCAGAAACTCAATCTGCTCAAAGAAGTGCCCATCCAACCAATCCAACTTGTGGGAGCTGCTTCTGGAAGCGTGGGGTGCAATTTCTCCAGATTACCTCAACAAATTAACAGCTAGAATGCCAAAGGTCTGCAATGCTGTAATTGCTGCAAATGGAGGATTCTTTGACGAAAGCAAAGTTTGATGTAAAAAAAATCTTATTTCAAATACAAATCATTATTTCTAACCTTGTCAATGTCTTGACTCTATTTTCTATTCATTTCACAACATATGGTGGTGAATAAGTGTGACTTTTCATGGAAAACACGAAATTGTTTGGGTGATCCCAAACTTTTGAACGGTAGTGTAAGTGACCACAATGGATAAAAAAAACAAGTTGTTCAACACATTAGATGCTGTTTGTGGCCACGTTCCAGCAAACCGTGGCCTAGCGGCCATCTTGATTCAGCCACAACTTTGTTGGCATGGTTGAGAACGATATAATACAGCTACATCTCCATGATGTAAATGGTTAAATCATCAATTATGGGTTTATGCTAATATTTGTTATCCCTGATGATTATAGTTAATTTGAATCCCTGTCATCAGAGTGAAAAATTATTTAATAGTAATTTTTTCAAAATGTGACAACTTGTTCCAGAATTCAGACCATGAAATGTCTGAGTTTGATTTAGCCACACATTTATGTAACAGCTTTCTGTCGTTTAGGTTTTCATGTAATCAAGCTATTTACATGTGGATTATTTTTCCATCTACATGATTATGTATTTTGTAATTGAATGTTCTGTCAATCATTTCATTAGCTTACCGTTGACACCTCATGTTTTTGCATCAGATGTTTTAAACTCTCATTAGAATGGTCTATGCTGTTGAAGGCAAGGTAAGGCAAATTTATTTATATTGCACATTTCAGCAACAAGGCAATTCAAAGTGCTTTTAACATAAAAGGTGTTAGGGGAAGCAACATAAGGGTAAAAGTTACAGTGCAGTGTAAGATAAAAATCAAAAGCTTCAAGTTTTATTCAATAAAAGGCAGGAACAAAAAGGAAAGTCTTCAGCCTAGATTTAAAAGAACTGGGAGTTGTAGCAGACCTGCAGTTTTCAGGGAGTTTGTTCCAGATATGTGGTGCATAAAAACTGAAAGCTGTCTCTCCACGTTTAGTTTTGACTCTGGGGACAGAAAGCAGACCTATTCCTGATGATCTGAGTAGTCTGGGTGGTTCATAGTGTAGCAGTAGATCAGAAATGTATTTTGGCCCTAAACCATTCAGCGCTTTATAAACCAAGAGCAGAGTTTTAAAATCAATTCTTTGACAGACAAGGAGCCAATGTAGAGACCTCAGGACTGGAGTGATATGAGCCACTCTTTTGGTCTTAGTAAGGACATGAACAGCAGCATTCTGAATCAGCTGCAGCTGTTTGATCGATTTTTAAAATTTTGTTTAGAAATACCTGCAAAGACACCATTACAATAGTTGAGTCAACTGAAGATAAATGCATGGACAAGTTTTTTTCAAATCCTGGTGAGACATAAATCCTTTATTTCTTGATATATTCCTCAGGTGATAGTAGGTTGGGCTTTGTAATTGTCTTAATGTGGCTATCTAAATTCAGGTCTGTGTCCATGATTATACCAAGGTTTCTGGCTTGGTTAGTTGTTTTTAACATTACGGATTGTAGCTGAGTGCTGACTTTTAGTCATTCATCCTTGGCTCCAAAGACAGTTATTTCAGTTTTATCTTTGTTTAATTGAAGAAAATTCTGAGACATCTAATCATTGATTTGTTCAATGCACTTTACTCAGTGCTTGTGTGGGATTAAAGTCTCCTGGTGATATGGTTATGTAAATCTGCGTGTCATCTGCATAATCATGTTAAAATATTTTTTTTTTTTTCCATGATCTGGACTAGTGGGAGCAAAAAGATGTTATAGAGAAGCGGCCCCAGAATGGAGCCATGGGGAACTCCACAGGTTATTTTTATACGCTCAGATTTTTAATTACTTATAGCAGCAGTGGCTAACCATGTGCCATGGAGAGCCATGTGTATGCAGGTTTTCATTCCAATCCGACTCCACACCAGGTGATTTCACTGATACATTCTTCCTCTTTGGTTGAAGGGTTGCTAATCAGTGAAATCACCTGGTGTGGAGTCCGGCTGGAATGAAAACCTGCTTACACATGGATGTCCATGGCACATGGTTAGCCATCCCTGACTTATAGGATTTAAACCAGTTTAGTGCTGTGCCAGAAAGTCCCACCCAGTTTTCCAATCGGTCCAGTAGTATGTTGTAGTCAGCTGTGTCAAATGTAGCACCGAGATCCAAATGAAGTCACATAAAGGGGATAAAAAAAGTAAAAAACAAGCATACTTTTCCATAACTATGGTACTCTTTTGTAATTTTCACAATGCATTCAATTACTTTCCTTTTACCCTCATCGTTGCAGTTCTTTGAATGCAGAAAAGAAGACATGCATTGTTTACAACGAATATTTCATGAAGCTATCAAAACTACTCAGAACTATCCTGTTGAAAAGGGCATTATGATTCTCCTTTAGCTATTAGTTTCCCTGGGGGGAATTACCTAATTTTCTGCTTTTGACTTTTGTGGGACTCAGTGATGCCCAGTGGTTCCTGGATCGATGGAAAAACCCCTGTAGTACCACCAGCTTCACTATTGACATTTTTTGTGGGGTTCATAGTATTATCATGCAGGCTAAACTGACCACATTGCCCTGGTCTGCTGTCTGCTCAAATGACATTGTTCTGAGAAAGGGACGGAGGGAAAGAGTGTGTGTGTGTGTGTGTGTGTGTGTGTGTGTGTGTGTGTGTGTGTGTGTGTGTGTGTGTGTGTGTGTGTGTGTGTGTGTGTGTGTGTGTGTGTGTGTGTGTGTGTGTGTGTGTGAGAGAGAGAGAGAGAGTTTTGTGCATTTGTGTGCATGTCTGTATGAGAGAGACAGGTGGACCCACTGTTTGATCAATAAAAAGACATGACTTTTTTGGCTTTGCAAAGTCAACCTGATGCCGGTATACACAAGACAGACACAAAAGTGTTGTCTACAAAAAAGGTAGCATATTAATCTACCCCCCATGGTAATGCAAAGAGGGCATTCAAGCACCTATTTCAGGAATTATCTGGTTCTCATTCTGAATCACCTGTGTGTCTTTGTCATTCCTTCATCTTGCACCCTGCAGAGTCTCCTTAATACACACACACACACACACACACACACACACACACACACACACACACACACACACACACACACACACACACACACACACAGATTTGTTCTTTTTTTTAATCAAAGGGAATTTTTCAAGAGGGAACAATTACTCATGGTCATCACATACCTACCTTTGGTTGTATGTAATTAATCATGTTTTATTTTCTGCATCCATTAATGGAATTCTCCTTGAGGAAAGGGATGAGAAAATTGACAAAGGTGAACGGCTACATACAATAAGACCTCTATCTGAAGGGTTTTCTTAATGACTTGCATTCCTTGCTTAATGGGGACAGTGGAGCCTAATATCAATAACAGAGCACTTCTCCTAAACAACTCCTTCTTAGAGCCAAACGATCAAATGTTCCACCCCAAATTCTCAAATAATCTTTGATTTTAAAATTCAACGATGTCCAGTTACTAAAGTGAATGGGACCCTGACAGTTTAATTAACCATAATCCCGCAAAAATATATTTCTCTGTTCTCTTTATTGTGCCACTCCTTTAAAGAGACAAAGTTAATCTAAGGTAAAAAAAAGAAATCAATTTCAGCTAAGGATTGATGTGTCTGATTTAATAACGATAAAATCTACAATCCCGTAGATTGGTGGTTTTGTTGAAATAACTGACAACTACGGTATAGAGATGCTGGTAGATACATTTGTGTTTTATTACTCTAAATCTCAGAGACCCATTCACAATGGTCAGTGCTGTAATGTCAGCGCTAGTAGCGTGCCATGGGGTTTCAGTCAGGGCCTTCAGTAACGAACAGCACCCCCCCACACACACACACACACAAACATGCAAATTTCTCATATTGGTGCCGATACAGTCAACACAGCCACATACAAAATACATTATCATGCACTATGTGCATTACTAGATCAACACCAACACCAAGACAGCTGATCTTCAACAACCACAACACACACCTCTGTGCACTTTAGCAGTCATTGCAGCATCACCATCAGATCTTCCTTTATGTCACTCAGTGACCAGATTGCACACGCACACCACATGGAACAAAAACAAGTAGAAGAATGCATTCAGTAGAGTACAGATCTCCACCAGGCATATCTCCCCTTCTCCGGTGTTCAGATTTGGCAACAAACCACCCATTTTATTGCCTACAGGGAGAAGGGGCCCTTATGTGTTTAAATGAATGTAGTCGAATCCAAAGGAGTTGAATCAAGTGCAACTGGACTTGGTATATATCCATGCCAAGTCCAGTTGCACTTGATTCAACTCCTTTGGATAACCATGACCTGGATGAATGAGAACATTCACAGACAATGTATTCGAATGACTTTCATTTATTCTAAAGCAATAAAACAATGGTAAGAAAACATAGCTCATATTTTATTGTAGCTACTGAAATGATTTCCATCTGTGACTGTGATTAATCCTACTTTTTTAAAGCAGAGTTTTAACATTGGAGTCTATGGCACCTCCGCGTGTAATCCCCCTTATGATGTCTGTTAAACATGGTGGTGAGGTGAATAAAGCGAATTTTTTGGGTTCCTCCAGTGTTCCTCCAGTTCTCCTGTGCTGAGATCAGCAGTAAGTGATTTGCTGACTTGCAAAAAAAATGATTGACGTCTCATATACTTTCAACACTCATACCCGAATACATAATGAACAATGTTGCTACCCGATTGAAATCAAATGTGCGCTTGCGTGCAGCGACAGACAGCAGGTCGAGGGAGCTAGAACAACAACAACTTAGTTTTGTATTGTGCCTTTCAAGGAACCCAAGTATGATTTACACTAGATGAAAAAAAGGATTAAAACAAAGATCAAAAGACTACAGACCATAGGGCTTAGTAAAAAGGTAGGATTTCAGTAGTCTTTTAAAATTGTTCAAGGAATAGAGTTCCAAAGGGTAGGAGTTGCCACACTAAAGGCTGTATCCCCAAAAGTCTGCAGACTGGTGTGGAGGATGGAAAGCAGGCCCATGTCTGCAGACCACAGATTCCAGGATGGAATATAGGAGTTGAGGAGGTCTGATAGGTACACAGGAGTAAGGGCATGGAGGGATTTATAGGTGAGGAGGAGGATTTTATAAGAAATGTGGGATTTGACTGGGAGCCAGGGAACTTGGACAAGGGTGGGTGTGATGTGTTGCCAGAGCATGGTGCAGGTGAGCACCCTGGTAGCTGAATTCTGCACATACTTGAAGCCTGTCTAGGGTTTGCTAGGTACCCCATATAGGACTCCATTGCAATAATTCAGATGGGAGGTGATGAAGGCATGGATGAGGGTCTCTGCCACAGAGTCTGAGAGTAATGGCTGGAGTCTGGAGATGATTTTGGGGTGAAAGAAAGCAGATTTGGTGACAGATTTGATGTGTGACTAGAATGAGATGGTGGAGTTGAGAATGACACCAGGTTGCGGACTTCTGGGTGTGCACAGGTAGAGCAGCCATCCAGAGCAGCGCATTGGAAGCCACAACCATGAGCTCAGTCTTATTGCTATTTAGATTGAGTAAATTTGATGACATCCAGATTTTTATTTGGTGAGGCAGTTGACAAGGGATTGTGGGGGGAGCTGAGAGGATGGTCTAGTGCTGAGATAAAGCTGCGTGTCATCAGCATGTAGATGGTAAAGAGGAAAGGTCCAAGCACAGAGCCTTGTGGCACACCTTGGTTGACTGGGGCTAAGCTGGAACTGGAGTCTGTGATGGTGACAAACTGTTTCCTGTCGGCAAGATATGACTGGAACGAGAAGAGAGCTACACCAGTGAGGCCTAGGTATTCAGATAAGCGGTTGAGGAGAATGGTGTGGGAAACAGTGTCAAAGGCTGAAGAGAGGTCCAGGAGGATGAAAATGCTGATGTGGTTAGTTATGTACATACAATTTGAATACATGTACATTTCATATGTATTCTGGATAGCTTTCTTTTTTTATTCCCTTCACAAGTTACTCATCCTCACAGTTTTCTATTCTCATTTCTGATTTGATTTTTTTTCTCTCTTATATGTGATGATCTTTTTTTTTAGCTATTTCATTTATATATTTACTTGTCTGGCTGCTGTAACACTACAATTTCCCCGGGGGGATTAAGAAAGTATCTGTCAATCAACCTATCTAGCTTGCTATCTGTCTGTGGTGAAGACTTTTTCAAGACTAATGCGCCGTAACTATTTCCATAGGATTGCCCTACTCACCAGTGACCATTAACAAGAGCAACTACAAAAGTGTCCCTGATATGAATATTTGTGAATTAATTATTTTCTTAAAAGCACTAGCAATAATAGATTGTCAAAATATATATATATATATATATATATATATATATATATATATATATATATATATTATGAATTTTGACTAGCTTTTAAATATGGCTATTTCTCCCATAGGGTCAGTGTTTGTGACGGCTGCCTGCAGGGGACAGACGGCCGTCTGCAGCATCTGATGGATCAGACAGATCATAACCGAGAGTCAGAAAGAAAGGACGGAAGGAGAAAAGGAGATAGAGAAGTAGATAGAGGAAGAGTGGGAGGCAGAGATAAATGTGGAGGGGGCAGGCCATCAGTATGACAAGACAAAATGAAAAAGTGAGTGTATGAAAGAGAGAAAGAGTGTGAGAGACGGTAAAAAAAATGCAGGGCAATAATTTCCTAACACTTAAAAACTTGATGTGTTAAGAAAGCAAATGGAGAACAGGAGGGGAATGTGATTTAACAAAACGAGAGAGAGAGAGAGAGAAAGAAAAAAATTATATAGCATTTTTATTTATTTACCCCCCCCCCCCCCTTCCCAATTGCACCCGGCCAATTAACCCACTCTTCCGGTCCCGGTCGCTGCTCCACCCCCTCTGCCGATCCAGGGAGGGCTGCAGACTACCACATGCCTCCTCTGATACACGTGGAGTCGCCAGCCACTTCTTTTCACCTGACAGTGAGGAGTTTCACCAGGGGGACATTGCACGTGGGAGGATCACGCTATTCCCCCCAGTCCCCCCCAAAACAGGCACCCCAGCCGACCAGAGGAGGCGCTAGTGCAGCAACCAGAACGCATACCCACATCCGGCTTCCCGCTGGCAGACATGGCCAATTGTGTCTGTAGAATAGACCGCTACGCTACCCGGACGCCCCTTTAAAGCACTTTTAAAAACACAGTTACAAAGTACTTTACACTCAGTACAGAAAATATGAATAAATACATAAAATAAATTGAACGAATATAAAACATATAGTTTCAAGTTTATTCGTCATATAACTGCAAGAACAGAATATGTATAAAAACCAGAAATACAAAAAAAAAGAAAAATAGGAATTAACTATTATATTCATTATAATATCTGAATTAATTATATATTTATTTAACGGCACGATATGTGTCAGAATGCCATAGCCTAAGGGTCAGTGAGTGACCAAAACACTATCAATTACTGTCAGTTGCTGTTCAAGTGCTGTTTTGTGTTTCTGCCAGATCTATGTATTCCCTTTTTTTGTTTGTTTAGTACTCTTGATCTGTTTTGCTTTGGCAACATTGTAATTAATGCAGTCATGGCAATAAAGCATCATTGAATTGAACTGAATTGAATTGAAATGAGGGAGAGAGAGAGAGAGAGACAGACAGACAGACAGACAGACAGACAGACAGACAGGGAGAGCGAGAGAGAGAGAGAGACAGACAGAGCGAGAGAGAGAGCGATGGTGAGGGTAATTGAGATGTGTGGGGGTGAAGAAAAGGATGGAAGAAGAAGGTAGGAGATGAAAAGCAAAGGAGATGATATGGACAGAATTTGAGAAATAGTAAGATAAATATGATAATAACAACATAAATAAAGATTAATAATAATAGTAAATAATAATAGTGAGAGGTAGCTAGTGGATAAGGTAATGAAATAAAGATAAATAAGATTAATAATAATAGAGGAAGATAGAGGATAAGATAATAATAAAATAATAAAGATTAATAATAATAAATAAGAGAAAGATAAGATATAAAATAAATAAAGATTAATAATAAATAATAATAGAGGACGATAGAGGATAAGATAATAATAATAATAATAATATAATAATAGTAAGAGGAAGATAGAGGCAAGGTCGATTTCCTGAGAGAGACAGCAGGAGTCAAATGAGGATTTAGTCGCCAAATTCCGAGGTCTCTAACAGCGTTGCCATTTAGAAGGCTCCCTGTACATCTGTACATCTATCACAAGCTGGAAGAGAGAAAACACACACACACACTCACACACACACACATCCCTGATAAAGTTGTATTGTGGACAAGTGAGAGAATTGGTCTGAACCGTTCAAGATGTTAGCGGGTCCCTGTAACCTCTGCATGTGTTCATTTTATAGGCCACTGCTTTTAAAAATGGGTTCCCTACTTGTGTGGAAGGAAGCAGCCCTCTTCACTTACCTGTGTGTTACCATGGTAACCTGGGAGAGCCGTTCACTGGGTGGCAAAGTGTTCGTAATGCCCCAATATAGTTTTTTTTTTTTTTACAGTAATGAAGCAGAGCGACAGACGTATGGACGGAGAAACTATAGTGCACACAGGAAGTTGAATCAGCTCATCTGGACACAACATTTATTGAGAGATCAATATCTGTCTCAATAAACGTGTCCAGATGAGCTGATTCAACTTCCTGTAATTTCCTTACCTGGATTATTGAGCATGCATGAAGACATAATATGCTGCACACACAGAGCCAGACACACAGAATATTTACACACAGCTGTCAGCGCCACAAAACAATTGCATGTTTTGAAAACAAACAACGTTATTTTGTTGCAACCAAATTGTCACGTCTGAGACATTGTTGCAGGCATTATCCTGTGAGACACACTTAGATATGCAAACACACACATATACAGTACATTGCACTTAGTGTTCATTGACACTCACACACTAGCTAGGTAAGCATGTGCACTTGAACACACGCTCACTCTCACTCTCACTGCACCCTCTCTCTCACTCTCTCTGCACCCTCTCTCTCTCTCTCTCTCTCTCTCTCTCTCTCTCTCTCTCTCTCTCTCTCTCTCTCTCTCTCTCTCTCTCTCTCTCACTCACTCACTCACTCACTCACTCACTCACTCACTCACTCACTCTCTCTCTCTCGCTCTCGCTCACTCTCACTCTCTCTGCACCCTCTCTCTCACTCTCTCTGTGCACCCTCTCCCTCAATCTCAATCTCTCTCTCTGTCTCTCACTCTCTCTCACTCGCACTCTGCATCCTCTCTCTCTCTCTCTCTCACTCACACACACACTTTGCACCCTCTCTCTCACTCTCTCACTGTCTCTCACTCACTGTCTCTCTCTGCACCCTCTCACGCTCACTCGCTCTCTCTCCACCCATCTCTTTCTCGCTCGCTCGCTCTCTCTCACTCTCTCTCTGCATCTGCTCTCTCTCTCTCTCGCTCTCTCTATGCACCCCCCCCCTGCATCCGTGCTCTCTCACTCTCTCTCGCTCTCTCTATGCACCCCCCCCCTGCATCCGTGCTCTCTCACTCTCTCACTTGCTCTCTGCACCCTCTCTCTCTCTCTCTCTCTCTCTCTCTCTCTTACTCTTTCTCCTATACAGACATGCACACATGCACAAAACTGACACACACATACACACACACACACACAAAATCCTGTCATTATTGTTATCCCCTGTGGCCATGTCCTACAGAGTAGTCACCTGCCATCTGGTGGGGTGGTTCATGTCTCATCTGGATGCTCTGCTGTTATGACAGTCAGAAGACAGAGCGCCGCTGATGCTGCTGCTCTTACTGAAGGGGGTGTTAAAACCTTATCAGCCACCAGATCAAATATGCTCTGGGATATTGAAACAGGGATATTAAAACAGGGCAGAACTGGTTCCTTTTGGCAACCAAACTTCAACGCTTCACTTTCTACAGCTAAACCAACACCCATTTAGAATCACTTATTTTCAATTTGCCCCACACAAGCAGTGCTGTCATGTTGGTCAGCTGCATGTGGACTAATATTTTATAGTGTATGCCGAGATAATTTGTGCAGTCAAAACTATATTCATGGCCTCCTCCAGTGACCTCATTTGTGTATTCATTCTGAGCTGCTCAGAGAGTAACTTCCCCATAAATCATGTTTTGTTATCTCTGTCAGTCAGAGTTCTGGTCCAAATGGGGTTCTTGTTTGAAGTAGAGGAGTCACGTGTACATCCCCCTATTTCTATACTGTCACTGAATTCATGTTGTAGTTCTTGAGCATTGTAAAAATGTTTGCTTGCTATTAGCTTCTGTCAACTACTGGAAATAGGTGGTAGTTAAATTGTGTGTGTGTATGTGTATGTGTATGTGTGTTGGGAGCACCGAAACTATTTGCAGTACATGCATATTTAGATATTCACTGTGACAGACAGTAGATAAGACATTTTTAACAGAGTCAAAGTAAGGTCAGACCCTTTAGTTGACTGGTTAGCGCAGGTGCCCGTGGTGCGGGCGACCTGGGTTCGCTTCCCAGCTACCCCTGAATTCGCTACATTGGTGTCAGAAGTGGGATGGTGAGACCGTGAGGCCATCAGAAGTGCGTGTGCCCAGAGGCGTGAGGGAGCTGGTATGCTGAAGCGCGGTGACGTGCTTCTGGAAGGAGGGGGGTAGTGTAATGATCACGGATGACTGTAGACTCGCTAGCCCTTGGCTAGCGGGTCAGACCCTTTAGTTGACTGGTCAGTGCAGTCGCCCGTGGTGCGGGCGACCCAAGTTCGCATCCCAGCTGCGGCTGTTCCCAGCTGCTCCCTGAATATGCTACATTGGTGTCAGAGGTGGGATGGTGATTGTTTGGTTTTTTTAAGAAAATAAATGAGAGCAGTCTGTTCTGCCTCAACTGCCACCTGGAGTCCTGTACCCTGTCTGTCTTCCCGGCCCTGATACACATCACTTAACACAATGCAGAGACCTTACTGGGGCTCAACGGTCTTTCAGGCCTCATGTCATCTTAATTTGATGGAGTCAGAGTAAGATGACAGAGTCAGCGTAAGGCCTTGTTTTGTTCCCCTGTGGGCTTTGCTATCATAGGTTATGCCAGTTCTGAGGCCAACCCTTATGCAAAAAAAAAAGAAAAGAAAAAGCTTTCTTGTTTCTTGAAACTGTGTTGGATTATGTCCAAACATGGAGTACTATGCTCTCCTAGCAGAGCCTTGTTTGATCACTGGAGTGTAATTAGCTTGGTTTGATAATGACAAGCAAGCTTTATTATGTTTGACCATGTAGGTAGTTTGGTCATATTCAAAATTAACACCTTAAAAATATGACGATGATGATGATGATGATTATTAGTAACTAATGGTACTATTAGTTGTAGTAGGTAGTAGCCATAGAAGTAGTATTATGGTGTGTGGTATGGTTGAGAGTGCAGTTAAGTAAAGAACATATCTAGATTGGAGATGGGTTTGTAGATGTCTCTGGATTGATCATGACTTAGATGTGGTTGATTCTTGGCTGAGTTGTTCAAAGACTTAAATGACAAAGGAAAAAAAGGTAAATGAAAAGAAAACAAAGTAATGGTGCCCCCTGCATCACACTCAATATTAACTGTCATAATGACTGATGAGGCACCGAAGGCGAGCCAGTCATCTGTTATGAGTGTATCTCATGGCATCTATTAACACTGATAGCAGACCAGCTTCCTCCGTAGTATCCCACCCAAACATTCTCTCTACTCAGTTTATCCAGCTCAGGGTTTGTGGGGGACTGGAGCCTATCCCAGCATGCATTGGTAAGTGGGTGGGGAGACACCCTGGACAGATTGTTGGACCTAAAATGCATGTTTTTGAAATGAGTAAGGAATCCAGTCAAACACCGGGACAACATGCAAACTCCACAGAGAAGGGCTGGATCTAACCCAGGAGCCTCTCGCTGTGTCAAAAGTAATGCCTATAAACCAAGATGCCATCTCATTTCGATGCGCTGCAGCCGACAAGCCTCTTTATAAGTAAATGTCTCAGTAGGCACTAAGAGAGAAGTCTGGATCGAGAGGAGCTTGCCTTTTGAACTGCTGGACTGTCACCTACAAACCCAAAAAGGCATTATAGATAGTCTACAGACTTAACTGAAAGTGACTGCCATCCAAGTGTTTTCTATGCAACAGCTGTTGTTTCAAATAAACAAAGCTTTATGGAAACCGCAAATGTCGAACAAAATTCCCAACATTGACATAAAATTTGGCACACATGACTTGATGTGGGTTTTTATTCAACATAAAGACATGCAATTCCTGAATCAAAAATGAAATGTGGGGGGCGTCTGGGTGGCAGGGTGGTCTATTCCATTGCCTACCAACATGGGGATCGCTGGTTCGAATCCCCGTGTTACCTCCGGCTTGGTCGGGCGTCTGCACAGACACAGTTGGCCATGTCTGCGGGTGGGAAGCCGGATGTGGGTATGTGTTCTGGTCGCTGCATTAGCGCCTCCTCTGGTCAGTCGGGGCGCCTGTTCGGGGGGAAGGGGGAACTGGAGGGAATAATCAAATCAATTTTATTTGTATAGCCAAATATCACAAATTACAAATTTGCCGCAGTGGGCTTAACAGCAACACAACATCCTGTCCTTAGACCCTCTCATCGGATAAGGAACAACTCCCTAAAAAAAAACCTTTAACAGGGAGAAAAAAATAGGAAGAAACCTCAGGGAGAGCAACAGAGGAGGGATCTCTCTCCCAAGACGGACAGCGTGCAATGGATGTTGTGTTCGCGCAATTTACGTAATACAACATTGAAAGGGGATAACAGAATTATAATGGACATAGAATTTATGAAGAACATGATGCACAGGACGCCAAGCAGTGTCCACATGCCAACGGAGCAGCCCAGGACCCAAGCCACGTGACCAGCATCATCATCTAAAAAAAGAAAAACTTAGGTGTGGAGAGGAAGGGCAGGCAGCATCCAAATGGCGGCCACCATCGCCACGGAGACCTGGGAGGAGAACCGACTGCACGTGCACGCAAGAGAGACTCACATGACACCATTCACACACAGAAAAAGAGAAAGGAGAAGACATCATTCGGAGAGAGAGAAAAGACATGTTAGAGAAGAGAACAGTTTGCAATAGTCATTAGCCATAATCAATTAAGTCATCAATTAGTCATAATCTATACTCTGTAATCTATACTCGATAATCTCGTCGGCAGAACAGTGGTTGGTAAATTCACTGAGACAGAAAACCAACCCGCCATCCAGTACAGGTTGTGAAGCACTCAACTTAAAGGCAACTAATTGTAAACTAAGGCAAAAAGATGAGTTTTAAGTTTGGATTTAAAGGACTCAATAGACTGATTGTTTGATGGCAGCAGGCAGGTTATTCCACAACAATGGAGCCCGATAGGAAAAGGCCCTGCTGCCACCAGCTGACTTCTCTTTAACTTTGGGTACACACAGGAGCCCTGTATTTTGAGAACGAAGAGCTCGAGATGGCATCTAAGGTTTAAGGAGATCAGACAGGTAGGATGGGGCAAGCCCATTTAGGATTTTATAAGTCAGCAGAAGCACCTTGTATTCTGATCTAACATGGATAGGAAGCCAATGGAGAGAGGCAAGAATTGGTGTAATATGGTCAAATTTCCTAGTTTTAGTTAGGATTCTAGCAGCAGCATTCTGAACCATCTGAAGACTTTTAGTACTAGAATGTGGCAGACCTGAGAACAGAACATTACAGTACTCAAGTCTGGATGAAACAAATGCATGTGTTAGAGTCTCTGCGTCCGCCATGGAGAGAAAATACCGAATTTCAGCTATGTTACATAAGTGAAAGAAGGCAGTCTTGGTGATTTCTTTAATGTGCTTATCAAAGGAAAGGCTGGGCTCAAACGTAACACCAAGATTTTTGGCTGCCACACTTTGTGAAACCACAGAGTTGTCGATTGTTATCGTTACTTGATCAAATTGGTGTCTGTGTCTAGCAGGGCCAATGACTAGCATCTCGGTTTTATCTGAATTTAAAAGCAGAAAGTTAAGTGACATCCAGTTTTTCACAGTAGCCAAGCAGGCCTCTAAGTTAGTGTGATCCTCCCACGCTCTATGTCCCCTGGTGAAACTCCTCACTGTCAGGTGAAAAGAAGCAGCTGGTGACTCCACATGTATCGGAGGAGGCATGTGGTAGTCTGCAGCCCTCCCCGGATCAGCAGAGGGGGTGGATCAGCGACCGGGACGGCTCGGAAGAGTGGAGTAATTGGCTGGATACAATAACGTCAGGGATTTATTCGCTTAAACAGATCCAAATGAAATGCACATTCATTTGCATGTTTTTGTGTTTGTCTTGTGACGTTTAATTATAATTATATGTAGCTTAATAATTAAATTAGCTTGAAATTTGTTTGGGAACATAACTATTAAATAAACTTTTAACCTAATGGGATGCATATATATGCGTGCATATATGTATTGTTTTGGTAACAAAGAACACACAGATAGTCCAGCCTCTGAAATAAAAAGCTTCAGGAAATATTAACGAAACATGGATGTTGGCTTGACCATAGAGAGCTGGTGTAGAGTTTCTTTTGAAGAGAAAAAGAAAAGGAACTGTAACCAACAAGTCAGAAATTCCATTTGCTTTTGGTGGAGAAACATAATTGTTATTCTGCAGCTGATGAGTAGTTAAAGAGATGGATCCAGCGGGCTAGCCAGCAGCTGCTGCGTTGGACACTCCATGTGGATGCATTGAGAAATAATTCTCTCATTGTTGTTGCTTGACTTGCTTGCTGGCACAATGGGTGAGCGGAGAACACCGAGTACCCGAGACGACCACGTCATGGAAGACTGTGTATTTGTCAGATGAGAAAGGAATAACTGGTGAAGCTTACACTGTTTTTTTTTTCCATTTTGATGACTTTACTTTTTCCAACTCTTTTGCCATCTGTCTCTGTCTTTCCCTCAGCCACTATCTGTCTTTCTCTCTCCTGCCTCTTTTTTTATCCTCAACCATGCCTGTCTCTCCTCTCTATCAGTCTATCCCATACTACTAAATCTTTTCTTCGCTCTTTCTCCACTCATACATTTTCGATTGTCTTCTTTCGAAATAAATCCTGTCTCTGTGTTGTCATCCCTGAAGAAACCAAACCAAAGTCTTTTTGAGGTCATATTCTGATTCATTGTGCCGCTCCAGGCTACTTTTGCACCTTCCCTGACACAGTGCTAAAATATTGAGGGTAGGTGGGCTGAAATGATGTCTGCTAGCCTGTCCTCCGGACCCATCATCAGATGAATATGTAACAACTCTACATGTTTAATAAGGTGCATATTATAGACAGCAAACTGTAACATGAGTATATATTTTGCTTTTCTTCATGTACTTGCTAAAATAATATTTGCAGTGAATATGCACAAAAATTAGATTCACAATACAAACCAATATGTTTTTAGAAAAGGGAAAAAACAGTTAAAACAAGTGTTCATGGTTGTAAATACTTACATCTACTGATGCACTTGGACACATCATCAATGATGGGACCTGGCATCATCGGGTCTTTCAACATCAAACACCTTCGTCCAGGCCACCCAGACAGGAGTGATCAAGTCCTGGCTTGTGTCCAAGTAGCATGTGACCATGGATCACTCCTTTTGATCCACAGCCATCTAGAGGCCCTCTCTGCTGTGTCTGTGGTACCTTCCTTTTATGCACACCTGTGATGCCCAGAAGACTGTAGGCCTTGCAGAGCGACTGAGCTGTGAAGCCTCTATAGTCCACCTCTAATGGCACACACTGTGTATGCCAGCCCCGTCTGCAGCACTCTTCCACCAAGTCTGCATACTTGGCACACTTCCTTTCATTGGCTTCCTCCATCTGCTCATCTCAGGAAACTGTGAGCTTCAGCATGATCATCTACTTTGATGGCATGAAGAACAGCACAATGCCTGGTCTCAGGGTGGTTTCCACGATAGTCTCTGGAAATTGAAGCTGATTCCCTAGGTCCACGCTCATCTGTCAGTCAGGTGCTTTTCCAAAGAGCTCCACTGCTGCCTTTGGCTGGGACCTGGGCTTCTCCCCTGCTCTAGCAAATCGTGATCGCCTGTCTTGCTGGCCAGAGACGCTTGCTCTGGTTGATTGCAGTGCAGATGGCTTCAGCAATTGACTTCAGCACCTGGCTGTGGGGCCAACGGTAGCGACCTTCTCCCAGAGCTTTGGGGAAGTGGCTAAGGATATGCTCAAGTGTTTCTGTTCTGAGGCACAAGGGCATGCTGATTTGTCAACCTTGCCCCAGTAGAAGAGGCAGATGGGCCGGGTACAACCTCATAGAGGAACTAGATCAGGAACTTGATCCGAAAAGGCTCACCTTCGAAAATTGGGACCATTACCTATTCTCATCTCGTCCATGTTCATTGCTGCTGCATTTCCCCCCCATCTTATTCCCTGTACTGCAGCACCTCTCTTGCATGGGTAACCAGAAACTCCTCATTCAGGCTGCTCATGAGATGTTTTGGTAGGTTCTTGTTCCTGTACAAAGTGGTGCTACTCAGACTTTGTGGAATGCCCAGCCACTTGCAGAGGTGGTGGCTGATCCTCCTCTCAAAGCTATTGACAGTCAACAGTGGGAATTTGTACACCAGCAAGAGCCATAAGATCCGGGGGAGGACACCATATTGGTAAATCCAGGCCTTGAATTTACCTGGCAGCCCTGATTTGTCCACTTCTTCAAGCCATGCATCCAACTCCTGATTTGTGGCCTTGATGGATACAGAGTCCTTCAGAGTGCAATCAAAGATCTGGCCGAGACTGTTGATGGGTTGCTTGATGATAGATGTTCTCCTGCTTTGCTCAGGCTGGAGCTGCTAACAGCAAAGGTCCCGGGCACTGTGGGGTGACTCCAGGCCTGGCTCCCCCTGAATCTCACCAGGGGTGATCCCTGTGTATCACTTGTGCCCTCACCAAGCACGTCATCTTGACCTGCTGGATCTTCAGACCATGCAGGATCTTGCTGACCTTGCTGCACACACATTCAATATTCATCATCAATAATTTGATTGCATGGATTTTTGCCTGTGAGTCCGTCCAGTTGGTGTGCTCACCCCCCCAACACCTCTTGGCATCCCCTGTTGGTATGTTACTCTGAGACTTTCCGTAGCTGATTTAGGTTCTTCCTGTCCGATGATGTAGGTTGTTGTCTTTCTGAGCTGTCCACTGTCTCACTGTCTCATCCGGTAACAGCAGCTTGTGTTTGTTCAACTTGTGTTCATTGAAAGATGCTAAACTGGGAACAAGTAACCCACGTGCTGCCATAGCACTATGAATCACGTGGTGTTGTTGGCCAATTGCAGGTTAGGGCATACTGGAGGAAACGGAAATATGCTGCCAGAAATGGAAATACACTCCCCGAAAGACTTAGAGTGAACACAAATGATTATTATTTATGATCCTTACCCTACCTGGAACTACACCAAACCCATGTCTAAACTTAACTATCTATCGGAGTATAACAAAAGTTTAGTACTAAAGTAAGAGTACTAAACTTTTCATATGTTGTTGACACAATCGTGGGCATATGACAAAGTGTTGCCAGTCAACGTCTTTTGGAAACCACAGAACGTTGGCAGTCAGTATTTTTTGGGAACTGCAAAGTATGTGCGTGTGTGTGTATGTGTGTGTGTGTGTGTGTGTGTGTGTGTGTGCACACTTGTTTGTCTTTAAGAAGAAAGAGGATGGAGGAGTTAACCAGGGAGGCATATGGATATCAAGGCCCGAACACATTGTCACTGTTGCACAGAGCCTCACTTAGCTGTCAGCTGCTGTCACATTATGGAGAATAGTTTCGATCTCCTCAGCATCAGATTGCTTGACAGTTGAATGGAAACAACAGAAACAATGGAAACGCATTATTTTCCTGGTCCAAAAAAAAGAAGAAAAATCTACCGTTTGAGCTTTAGAAAGTAGCTTGAACGTGCACTTATGATTCATTTTGAGGTGGAATATAACTTTAGTGAGATTTTCTTTTGTTTGTTTGTTTTTTCATTAGAAGTCCTGTACTTGAAATCCTGAATTTTTCTTTTTTTTTAATTTTTTTTTGGGGAATTTTTTTCCTTTGATTAGATAGCGACAGTGAGGAGGGAGACTGGAAATGGGTGAGAGAGAGTGGGGGGGTATGACATGTAACAAAGGTTGCCAGCTGGAATCAAACCGGTGACAGTTGTGACCATGTGGTCATGCGCTTCATTCATCCATTCAGCTATGGGTGGACCAAAATCCTGAAATTGCTTGTTGGTTTATTACAGTGTAGACATTTGTTTTCCACACAACTGCGAAGAGATCCATGATTCGGTTACAAAACAGACGGTATTAACACGTTACTACTACTACTACTACTACTACTACTACTCTTGGCTGCTCCCGTTAGGGGTCGCCACAGCAAATCATCCATTTCCATCTCTTCCTGTCCTCTGCATCTTCCTCTGTCACGCCAGCCACCTGCATGGCCTCTCTCACCACATCCATAAACCTCCTCTTTTCCTCTTCCCTGGCAGCTCCACATTCAGCATCCTTCTCCCAATATACCCAGCATCTCTCCTCCACACATGTCCAAACCATCTCAATCTTGCCTCTCTTGCTTTGTCTCCAAACCATCCAACCTGTCCAACTATATAAAACCCATTATCAAATTGAAATATGTCATTCAACTTTTTGATCTTTTTTTTTTCTCGGTCTCTGAAAAATTGATTATCAGACAATGTTTGCTTACATTTTTAAAGACTATGTTGTAAAAAGCTCTGAATCTGATGTTCCTGATGTTCCTTACCTTAACTAATAGTTTAGTAAAAGTTACTGTTACTGGTAGAGATACTGATAACTGCTTTGTCAGATGTCCTTTAATACAAGCAAATGTCTAAAGGTAGTTGTTGGCTGTCAGTGTTTTCCATTGAGGATCACATGTGTGAGACCCTATTTTGAACAATCAGATAAACCAACAGACAAACACACAAGATTTAGCTCAAAGCGGGATTTGTGCTCTTTTGCTCAGCAAGGTATTAATTTTTATGTCACACAACTCAGTGGACAGTGGTTTTAATCTGGGGATACATTATGTGGAGGTTGCCCACGGTGTGCTGAAAAGATTCCTTGTTTAAATGTGTGTTGAGACAGATATATGAATATTTCCTGACTTAATCTGGCCCACATTTGAGGAGAACCAGTACAGTATAATGAGGCACCACTCCCTGCCACTAAAATAGACTAGACTCGACCACATAGACAGACACTAAAATAGACACTAAAATAGAAAATAAATAGTGTTTCACAGTGAGTCCAGACTTGAGCTTTGTTGTTGTCTCTCAATCAAGTGTGCAACCATAATTAAAGTAACTTGCGTAAATGGGACTGCAAAAAAAAATAGTAAATGGCAGAGGCTGATGGTGTTGATGAAATTGAAGACTGGCCACTGATGGCTGGTTATACTAATGAAGACATTGAGATAATTGCTAATTGCCATTTATCACTGTTGGACAGCGGCTTCATGGTTTGTCTGGGCTTTAATCTTCTTGTGGTCTGACAGTACCAGTCACTCACGACGTTTCAGGCAAAATTTTCTGAAGTCACAAAAATAAAATGCGAATTAGTTGCATTTCCATCAGATCTGTTCAAGAGAATAAAATCCTGAAGGTAGGTTTACATGTCCTACGTCATATGTCCAAACTTAACACCCACAACAAAGATGGACCAGTTAAAATTAAGAAATAATGGGGACTTCCAGGCCGGATTTAGGACAGAGTAGACGTGCAAGGAGCTGCTCACAAACTTATTACTCTTTTACTTAAAAAAAAATTCTTATTTTATTTGAGCCAACATTTGTCAAACGCAATTGCCACTCGAACTACTATGGACCTATGGGGAAAAAAACAACCGAAGAAGTCAATTCCAGAGATTTCACTGCTTCAGGTCTCCCGGAAAGCTTAGGAAACACGGACATGGAACCTGTTTCAGCCTATCTTCTAATTTCTGAACTCAACAAGCTCGGAACAAGCTTCTCAACTGAACTGACAGCTGCTCTGTCTCCAATTCAAGCTTCACTTGATGCAATCTGTCTTACTTCATACAACCAGGGGCAAACTCTCACTACCATTGAAGCTTGCCTTATGGATCACAGTGACAGGATAACGTCAATGGAGACAGCTCTCACTGAGTTAGCAACTGAAAACGCTTACCTTAAGGCCAAAGTAGATGACTTGGAGAATCAATCTTGATGTGAAAATGTCCGTATTGTTGGTGTGCCTGAAAGTGCCAGACCAACATCAATTAAGTTTGTTCCAAGCTCCTGATGGAAGTGATGGGCATTTTTGAGAAGCCCTCAGAGCTAGACAGAGGGCACAGGTCTCTGCACCCGAAAACTACTCTGGGCAAGTGGCCAAGGGTGATAATAGTACACCTCCATCGATTCCAGGATAAGGAACAAGTAATGCGCTGGGCGAGAGAGAAAGGTCAGGTGCTCTACCAGGGCAAGAAAATATTTTTCTTCAACTTAAGTGCCAACCTGGCGAAGAAGTGGGCCACATTCAATGGTGTGAAGTCGTCCCTAGAAAGGCGTCAAGTTCACTATGCAACATCCAGCTGTCCTCCATGTGGTTTTTCAGGGCAAAACGATCAGCTTTGACACTCCAGCAAAGGCTGAGGAATTCTTCTCAAGGAATATAGAATCGACCTGAGCTGATCAGACAAGACTGAATGCCAGTCAATAAGCTCTGAGAACATTTGGATAGAACGGGACTGTGCTGAATACCACACTGTAACTGGCTATTCATTTGATCTGGTCTGATCCTATGTAAGTGTTTTATGTTGTTTACATTTTCTCCGGTGAGCTGTATGCTGTTGTTTAAAGTTTCACCAGCTGGCTGTATTTAGCCAGAAAGGCTAGCCTATGCTAGACAAAGCTGACAATGCCAGTGCTATTACTTTCTTTTCCATTTTGTAACCTAGATATTGCTTTAAACTGGATCATTGCAAATGTTATTATGAGTGGTATTTGTATGGTTGACATTGTTAGATTCAAGTTAGGCAGTTTTCATGATGCTTGAGGCACAGTTTAAATATTTCAAGTGGGGTAACACAACCTATTTGCCACAGACCAGGCCAGTTCTCTACGGTTTGAACTGATATATAAATTTAGATTTAAATGTTTATTTGGGAAGGGAAAATGTACATTAATCAACGTTCGAAAAAAATGTAAATGTACCTGAGTTAGTTAATAGGCTAGTTTCCATCGGCAGTCCCTTTGCCTGATGTTGTTAGGCATCCTAGGATAATAAAATAGTACAAAAAATAAAAAGTAAACATACAACATAGTTACTATACAATACAAGAACAACAAGAGCAAACAAACAAGAAAATATATACAGAATATACAAATAATGTAGAAAATATAATAAAGATAATATAGAAAATAATGTATATAAAAAGAAGACATACAACACAGCTAATGTACAATACAGTTAAACAACATGTTAAAGGTGTGTACTCCAAATGTAGTTTAATTATTTTAATTCCTTCATTTGTGTTACTTTTGCAAAGTGTTACACAAGTTAATGTAAGTGTTGCATTGGGTGTTCACTCAGTATGGTTTAGCTATTTCAATATTTGTGAGCCTCCTTAGAAGAATTGAGTATTGGATAGGGAGTGTGTTCTACAGGAAGTTGTGAAGTTATACATGCCTGCTGTTCGCCTCATTTGGGGGGGGGGTAAACATTGGGCAGGGTTTTTTTTCTTTTCTTTTTCCTCTGGGTTAGTGTTTGAGGAAGGGAGTACAAGGGTTGTAAGGTGGTGCCAATTCCCTTTATGCAGAAATTTTTTTTGAATTGTAACCAAACAACTGTACAATGACAAAAATTATGTGGCTTTTTCTTTTCTTTCTTTAAAATAATCACACTGAATGGAAGCTTTACATTGACATTCATTTGGCAGAGATTTGTTGTAATTTTGTTTCCTTTGTATTTGATGTCAAGTCAAGTCAAGTCAGTTTTATTTGTATAGCCCAATATCACAAATTGCAAATTTGCCTCAAGGGGCTTTACAGCAACACAACATCCTGTCCTTAGACCCTCACATCGGATAAGGAACAACTCCCTAAAAAAAACCCTGCATACGAGTCACACAACATTCAAGTGGTATTTTTCATGTTACATTTAATTCCATACCTATGTACACATTCTAGGCCTATTCTTAATACATATTTTTGTCAACACTAACCCCAATGGCTGATTCCCGTAGCAAGCCTGTTAGGCTGACCTTATGAAACGTGGAAGGTTTAAATGGGCCAGTAAAGTAGACAAGGGTTTTTTCACATCTGAAGGGACTGTAGACAGATATAGCATTTCTGCAAGAAGCACATTTACATGACTTAGACCAAAACTGACTGCGTAAATCTTGGGTGGGCCAGATCTTTCACTCTAAATTTAAAATAAGTCCAGCGGTACAGCTATATTAATCCACAAAAACATCCCCTTCTTTCCCGCTGACATTATTTCTGACCCACAGAGTCGTTGTATTATAGTAACTGGGTCCCTGTCCCAAACACCAGTTATACTGGTTAACGTCTATGCGCCCAGCTGGGATAATGTTGAATTTGTAACCAAACTCTGTTCTCTTTTTCCCAGTCTTAGTACTCGCTATTTAATCCTAGGTGGGGACTTGAACTGCATGATTGACCTCAAACTGGACCACTCCAGTCCTAAAAACACATCCCCCTCTAAAATGTCCAAGCCATGTCATCATATATTAACCAAACGAGAAGTGTGGACCCATGGAGATTTCTTTACCCAAAGACTAAAGCATTTTCATTCTTTTCTCATGTGCATTAGTCGTATACTAGAATATATTATTTTTTCATTGACAAGACCCTTCTCTCTTTTGTTAAATCAGTAGAATATAAAGCCATTGTGAGCTCAGATCATGCCCCTCGCTTACTAGACTTGTCCTTCCCATCTGCTGCCACTCAACACTCCCTATGGAGGCTAAATTCCTCTCTATTATCCGACAAATAATTTTGTGATTATAGTATATCCTCGTCTGTTGATCACTTCATAGACACTAACAAAGCTGACGCTGTTTCTCCTTCAGTGCTTTGGGAAACATTGAAAGCTGTTCTCAGGGGCCAAATTATTTCTTACTCTGCTCATGCTATTAAACCGTGCAGGATCAAAATATAAGGACTGACTGAATCCATTTTAGACCTGGATCGACAATACTTAGAGACACCTACTCCAGAGTTATATTAAAAGAGATTGGGCCTCCAGACATAATTCAACTTACTATCTACTACCAAAGCAGAACAACTGTTGCTTCATACACATGGTACTTTTTATGAATATGGAGACAAGGCAAGTCGGCTCCTTGCTCATCAAATAAATTTAAATCTGCGTCATGCATGGTTTCCTAAATTGTGGACTCCTCTCAAAATTGAACTTCAAACTCAGCTATTATTAATAATACATTTCATCTTACTACTCCAGCCTGTATACATTAGTAGCTCCTAGTGACATAACATCCATAAATAATTTTCTTAATAACTTAGAAACCCAAGCATCAATCTTACTTTTGTTAAAACCTGGAAAGGAGCCTACAAACTGTGCCTCATACTGCCATTTCGCTTTTGAATGTGGATGTTAAAATACTGGCAAAAATGCTAGCAAGTCGATTGGATACTGGTTTGGTGGATATTATTTCAGAGGACCAGACAGGTTTTATGAAGGGCCGTCACTCTTTTTCTAATGTACGTCGGCTCCTAAATGTTATTCATTCTGCATCTCCATCAGATGCCACAGAGGTAGTTATTTCATTAGATGCAGAAAAAGTATTCGACATGGTGGAATGGGGACATTTATTTGCGATCTTAAAAAAAAATTGGTTTTGGGGAAACATTCACCTCAATGGTCCACCTTCTCTATTCCTCTCTTCAGGCTTGTTTGTGTCTGTACCAATCTACGTTCTCCATACTTCCTCCTCTGATGAGGAACTAGTTGGGGTTGTCCCCAATCACCTCATTTATTCACTATAGCCATTGAACCCCTCTCCATAGCTCTAAAAGCATCCCCATTGATTAAGGGGATTCGTTGTTGGGCTCTTCAGCATTATTTGTCTTTATATGCAGATGACCTATTATTATATGTCACTGACCCTGTTGCCTGTGTACCAGAAATATTAGATTTATTGAAAAACTTTGGCGCGTTCTCCAGATATAAATTAAATTTCACAAAGAGCAAGTGTTTTCCAGTTAACAACTGGGCATTAATGATCAACCAAGGTGAACTTCTTTTTCATTTTTCTACAACTAGTTTTAAATATTTTTCTGTGATGGACTGGCAGCCTGTCCAGGATGTCTCTCCGAGGCCTGCCGCCTAGTGACTGCTGGGATAGGCTCCAGCATTCCCATGACCCTGAGAGTAGGATAAGTGGTTTGGATAATAGATGGATGGATGTGTATAAAAATCAGTTGCTCCATCATATTGCTACATCCCCGGGCGCTGCAGGGCGGCTGCCCACTGCTCCTAGCTACACAGCTAGGATGAGTGAAATGCAGAGAGTAAATTTCATTTGTATGTACGTACAAAATGACTGATAAAGAATATCCTATTCTATTCATAATAAGAATTTTACAACCCTGGTGGAAAAAGTGAGATCGGACCTTCAGAGATGGAAGATTATTCCTTTATCTTTAGCTGGCAGAGTTCAGTGTGTGAAATGAATGTTTTGTCCCGATTTATTTATCTTTTTATGTGTTTGCCTCTTTTTCTGTCCAAGTCTTTTTTTTTTTCTTTTTTTTTTTTTGCTTGGTTGATCTCAACCTTTATATAGAGGAGCCACATTCTGCGCATAAATAAGTCTGCTTCAGAGAAATGGGTCAAAAGGGGGGCTTAGCTCTTCCAAACTTTATGTTTTATTATTGGTTAGCAATCATCCAAAAGCTCATTTTTTGGCTACATCATCCAGAAATGGGCTGGTGCCGTATGGAGGCTGACTCCTGTTCGCCTTCCCTTCAAGCTCATTTGCGCCGCCTTACCATCATCCCCCTCCCAACATACCTTGAGCCCATTGTCCCACACAAAACTTTTGATATTTTCAGATACGCCAATTCTTAAAATCCCATAACCCACAATTTCCAATATTCCCACCCAAATCTGGCATGGACACACTCCTTGAAACTCCTCTCACGCCTAGAAGACATATCTCACGGATCTATAATCAAATTATGTCTTTCAAAGACCATACTCTTAGCAACATTAAGTGCACCTGGGGAAAAGAGTTGGGTACAGAGCTTGATGATGACTGGCGGGAGAGGGCTATTGCGTGTGTCAACTCCTCTTACTCCTGTGCCTGTGTGAGTCTATCCAGTTTAAGGTTCTACATAGAATTAATCTCTCTAAATTAAAATTTTCAAAATTCTGAGACGACACCAAAAACAGAATATACAGATAAGACATCCATGCACACCATTGGTCTTGCCCATATAGAATGATATTGCTTTGCATATGCGGTAATAATTGATCGGTGCGCAATGCATTTTTGATGACTAAAACAAGAGATACAATCTGCCTTTCTTAATTATTCATAATGAGTCCGTTGGCAGTGTCTTCAGGACATTACTTGACCAAAGACATTTCCAATTCCTTTATCATTGCGGTCTAACAATTTCCTTTGTGTCTTGCTGTTTATATGTGTGCCTGTCTTCTCTACTCCCCTTGCTAACTTTTTTTGATTCACAACTTCAGTTGCTCATCCCTGTTCTATCTTCACTGTCTTTAATTTCATTTTTTTGTCCCCTGTCTCTTTTCTCTCCACTTTCTCTCTCTTGTTTTACTGTAACTGGGCAGATAGCAGAACTGACCTTTAGTGCCCTAACTATCACAGAGTTTTCCTCATTTTTTTTCCTCGCGCTCGCGAGCTCTTTGTCATTTTTCACACGCTTTGGGACAATTTTTTTAGACATCCGCTCTATATTTTTGATTCACCCTCCCTCATCAGAGGCAAGTCACTCTCAAGTGATCCAATTTAATGGGAGTTTAAATGAGGAACAAAACAAACAGGAGAGAAAAGAAATGGGGAGAGAGAGAACAGCCTCAGCTTTTAGTTAGATTTAACCTTGTGACCAAGTGTCCAATCTTGTAAAACCAACTTTTCACAACAAAACAAGAGGTTGTGCGTGGTGTGGGTATGCATATGTGTCCAAGTATGTGCTCTTGATCATGTGCCTTGTTAAATATGGCAATTTGCATGTCTTTCTGCACCTCAGGGCCGTCACCTATCATAGTAACAGGTTATGACTATGTATGACGCCTTCTGGGCAACTGTTATATAATTGAAACTCTCTCTCTCTCTCTCTCTCTCTCTCTCTCTCGCTTGCTCTCTCTCTCGCTCGCTCTCTCTTTCTGGTTTTCTTCTCAGTGGGATTCCAGGAAAGAAGTGTGGAGTCATTATCTTCACTGCCGAGGAACTCAGTAACTGTAGGGTCAGTTCTACTTTATCTCATGCACCTACAAAACCCCGATTCACACACGGATATACAGCTGGACAGCTCAACATTGTCTTTTTGATATCACTTCTGTGGGCATTTCTTAGGGTGTTGTGCAAGTTTTTATTTTTATTTTACATACATACTGCAGAGTTAAGTATTAATATATCACCCCGTGGTTTGTTTGTTTGTTTGTCTGGTTGTTTGTTATTAATGATAGCGCTCCCAAAATTAGAGAAAAATGATTGAAACCCATTTATATTATCATTATTGTTTATTTCGTCTGGCTAAAACTTTCAGGATACAAAGAGGTCACAGGTAACATGAATTAAAATGTGCACTTTTTCATGAAAAAAGTAACTATTTTGGACAGATGGGTTTTGAGAGTATAACACAAGGTTGAAACTATACCTTTCAGAATCCATTTTTGAATGACCCAAAATGCACATGTTTTGGTGAGAAATCACTCTCAACTCTTCAAAACTTGCCTTTCAGAGATGTAGTGAATTTGCTGTGTTCAGTGATTTCTTTTTTGCAACATCTTTTCTTTCACAAAAGTATTTGATACTAATTAACAATGTGGTGGTCTGTCATCCATACTTTTCAAGACTTCATTTGTTCACATGTTTATGAATTTCACAATTCTCTAAGTGTGTGTGTGTGTGTGTGTGTGTGTGTGTGTGTGTGTGTGTGTGTGTGTGTGTGTGTGTGTGTGTATGTTTGTCAGTAGATAGCCCCTATCTGTCACTGACATCCCTGGTTTTCCCATGATGCCTTCATACTGGAGGCAAGGACTAAAGGGCCTCATTAAGGACAATCCACAATCTCTCTCTCTCTCGCTCTCTCTCTTTTTCTCTCGCTCTCTCTGTCTCGCTCTCTGTGTCCTTCTCTCGTTTCCTCCTCTCTCTCCTCTATTCAAAATTCCATCTCTTATAGCCAGCATCTCTGAGCAGAAGTTGAACTAACAGGGGCACTCATTAAATACTCGCACTGTCCATACATATTTATGAAGCCAGGCTTCCATATGCTTCTCTGACTACATTATAGCAATCCCATTATGCACCTTATTTGTCTTGTTGGTTTTAGTTTGGACATATTTTAGGTCTAAGTTTTTCATTTTAAGTATGATGCATTTTAAATTATTTTCTGACATCATCGCAAAGACTTGCCATGCCTCAATCAACCCCTTGTTGAGAATATTCTCCAACCTAATTGGTAGAATTCCAAAACAAAATCCTGATTGACATGGTTTTAGATACTAGGAGGTCTTAGATGCGAGTGACCCCAGTATCATTTATGTTTACATTCATTCATTTAGGAGACGCTTTTGTCCAAAGCAACTTATATGGCAAGTCAAGTCAAGTCAATTTTATTTGTATAGCCCAATATCACAAATTACGAATTTGCCTCAGTGGGCTTTACAGCAACACAACATCCCGTCCTTAGACCCTCTCATCGGATAAGGAACAACTCCCTTAAAAAAAAAAAAAAAAAAAAAAACCTTCAACAGGGAAAAAAATAGGAAGAAACCTCAGGAGAGCAAACAGAGGAGGGATCTCTCTCCCAAGACGGACAATTAGTCCTAATCTATACGCTAGAATATCGTCGGCAGAACAGTGGTTGGTAAATTCATTGAGACAGAAACTGACCCGCCATGCAGTACAGGTTGTAAAGCACTCAACTTAAAGGCAACTAATTGTAAGCTAAGACAAAAATACGTGTTTTAAGTTTGGATTTAAAGGACTCAACAGGCTGATTGTCTGATGGCAGCAGGCAGATTATTCCACAAGAATGGGGCCAGATAGGAAAAGGCCCTGCCACCAGAGGCTTGAAAGAATCAAAGCATACATTGACCATTGGAGCAACCTTAACACCCTGTTTCTAAATTTAACCAGATACAACTGCAAGATAGCTGTGAAGAATCAGAATAGAAATTAAAGAAATAAAAGTGAAAGTGCGGCACGGTGGCTCAGTAGTTAGCGCGGTCGCCTCACAGCAAGAAGGTCCTGGGTTCGAGCCCCCGTGTAGTCCAACCTTGGGGGTCGTCTTGGGTCGCCCTCTGTGTGGAGTTTGCATGGGTTTCCTCCGAGGGCTCTGGTTTCCTCCTGCCATCCAAAATACATGTAGGTGAGGTGAATCAGCCATACTAAAATTGTCCCTAGGTATGAATGTGTGTGTGTGTGTGTGTGTGTGTGTGTGTGTGTGTGTGTGTGTGTGTGTGTGTGTGTGTGTGTTTGTCGGCCCTGTGTGATGGCCTGGCGGGCTATCCAGGGTGTCTTACAGCCTGTCGCCCAATGACTGTTGGGATAGGCTCCAGCATCCTCGTGACCCTGAGAGCAGGATAAGTGGTTTGGATAATGGATGCATGGGAAAAGTGAAAGTTTTGTTAAAAAATTTTTTTTTAAATTAATTGATCTGTTAGTGCAATATGATTAGTACTCACATGTTGTTAGTACACTCTGTTAATACAACACCATGATGATGAGCCGAGCTGAACATTTATGTGGTGTTGAATTGTTGGAATTACCGAGATGATGATGAGCTCTGTCTTGGAGAGATTAAGTTGGGCGTGGTGTTCTTTCATCCAGATAGAGATGTGTGTGTGTGGGATTGTGAGATTCGTGTTGAGACAGTGTTGTCCCCAGCAGGACAAAAGAGGTAGAGCTGGCTGTCATCAGCATAGCAGTGGTAGGAGAAACCATGCACCTGGATAAACAATTCCAGTGAGAAGGTCTACAATGAGAAGAAAAGAGGGCCAAACACAGATCCCTGCAGGACACCAGTCCTTCCCTGGTGACTTAGATACCTCTCCATTCCACAACACCATGTAGGATCTGCTCAAGAGGTAGGACTCGAACCATCTGCGTGGTTCTTGTAATACCTAGATCAGCTGGACAAGAGGATATGATGTCAAACGCTGTGGTTTAATCAAGCAAAACAAGAATGGATGCATTATCTTGCTGCCCACAGGGTGGCCATAACAGTCAGCAGGGCAGTCTCAGTGGAGTGACCAATTTTTAAGCCAAAGTGGGTAGGATCCAGAAGGTTAGTGGTTTAGATAATAATACTCGTAATGGATTGAGTGATTGTTTTTTGAGCAGTGGATTTATTTGACCCTGCTTAAATGTATTGGGGAATGTGCCAGTCTTCAGTGATGTGTTGATGATGTGCGTGAGTGAGTGTATAAGAGTGGGAGAGATGGTCTGCAGGAGATGAGAGGGGATGGGTTAGATAGGAGAGGTAGTAGGGCAGCTAGAGAGGAGGCGATTAGATATGTCATTGTCTGATAAGGAAGAGAAAGGGTGTAGAGTGGTGTTGTGTGCTGGAGGCTTTGTGTGTGTGTGTGTGTGTGTGTGTGAGGGGGTGGAGAGAACTGGCTGCTGTTATCTGCCACCTTCTCTTCATCAGCAGTCAGGTAAGAAGCTAGAGGGGGGAAGGAGGGTTGAGAAGACATTTGAAAGTAGAGAACCGTTTTTGTGACAAAATTAGTGTTGCTAATTTTGTCCTGATAGTAAGTAATTTTTGTGCTAGTGATACCAGATGAAAAAGAGGATAAAGAGGATTGATACTTATTTAGGTCAATGCGGTCTCCAGACTTATGCCACTTCCACTCAGCTGACCGGAGCTTTGTCCGATATCCTCAGAGTCTCAGATAGCCATGGGCTGGAGGTTGCTTCTTGTGCTGATCTGGAGGAGAGGGGACAGAGTTTGTCATGACATGAGGTTGGTATGGAGCATTGTTATCATCAAGTGAGAAAGGATGGTTGGGCGGGGGGAGAGGAGAAGAGACCAGAGAGGAGAACTGATTGGGGGAGAGAGAGTGAAGGTTTTGATGGAAAGAGGCATAAGGAGGGGAAACTGTTGGACACTGAGGCACATATACTGAGAATTAAATAAAAAAGTGATATGTGTGTAGTGGGGTAACAAGAGGGTTGTCAGTGAGTTATGTGTCAAAGACGAGATCCAGTTGGGTGCCTGCTATGTGTGTCGCTGGGGTGTGGAGGAGGTGCAGATTGAAGGAGAACACCAGAGTGAGAAATTCAGCAGCTTGTGGCTTGTCGAGGTTGAAGTTGCCCAGGATTGCAAGCGGAGAGCCATCCTCTGGGATGGACGAGAGCAGCATGTCCAGTTCCTCCACAAAACTTTTGAGCTGACCTGGGTGGTCGACAGATGACAACAATGTGCATTTCACCAGGATCAGTAATAGTTGTTGCATGGCATTCAAATGTACATTTCACCAGGATCAGTAATAGTTGTTGCATGGGATTCAAATTAGGTATTATTACAATTGGAGAGGAGTTGGATGAATTTCCAATTCTCAGGGATTACCAAAGCTGTCCTTCCTTTTCATCCAGTCAAGCAATGAGTGTGGGAGAAGGTTGAGAGGGCAGCAAGGGCTCTGTGTGAATGCAAGTTTCGGTAAGTGTCAGAACTTGGAGTGCAGAGTGTGGGAGAAGGCAGGAATGAGGTCAGACTTATTGACCACATACTGGCAGTTCCATGGTCCCATGGAGATGGAAGTGGTAGCAGCAACAGCCTTTTGAAGTTGACGAAGGTTGGCAGGGTTGCGAATTCTCCTGGAGAAAGAATGAGATGTGCGCTTGTGGTGAACAACAGGAATATACTGAAAGTACATGATGTTTGAATGAAAAACATGTGAGAGAAGATCATTTGTACTTAGCTGAGATTCGATGTCCTTTGTCTCTTCGCTCAGCGGACTCACACAGTTAGACTCACAGCTCCTTTGACTGAGTCTTCATGTAACGAAGACTCACTTCTGCTTCCACAATATCCTTTTTTTTTTAAAATATTGCTCCCCTTGAACAGGAGTTATTTATCTCTCTTGTTAATCTGCTGTGTCTGTTTAAAACCATTATCTTATCTGGACCCTTCCAAACAAAACATGAAGTGGCACCATATAGTAACCTTATGGGTTTTGGCCATGTCTTTTACATTACTTGCTGCAAGGACAACCTAGGGTTTTTTTTTCTTTCTTTCTTCATAGCCTAACATGTTTATTTCCAACCTGTAACTCAAAAGACGATCATAGAACAAGAGGCGCTATGTTCACAGATTAAGTAAAGTAAGTTTTCTATATTTTTATGTACACCGTAAATCAATCCCTACATTTCCTAGGAGGTTTTGTATCAGGTGGCAGACAAAATGCAGGGCAAAAGCAAGGCTTGTAGGAAGCTGGTCTGAATGGCAATTATATCATCCTCCCATCGCCATTACTCTACCAATTGGATGGCACGGTGGCGCAGTGGTTAGCGTTGTCGCTTCACATCAAAAAGGTCCTGGGTTCGAACCCCGGGGTTGCCCAACCCTGGGGGGGTCATCTCAGGTCCTTTCTATGTGGAGTTTGCATGTTCTCCCCGTGTCTGTGGTGGGTTTTCTCCAGGAGCTCCGGTTTCCCCCACCATCAAAAAGACATGCATGTTAGGGTTGATACTCCTGTCTGTGCCCCCGACCAAGACATGGCAAGACGAACTGGAGTTGGTCCCTGGGTGCTGCAGCTGCCTGGTGCCGCTATAAAGGAAGTCTTAAGAGGCAAGCGGCCCCAAAATTCGTTCCATTTTAAAAGTTCACTGGCTACTGGCTCTATCTCATCACGCTATAAATACGCAGCTTTGCAGTCCCTCTCTTAAAAGAAGGACTGCAAACCTTGAAATCCTGAAATAACTTTAGACCCATCTCCAAGCTGCAGTATCTAGCCAAAGTATAGGAGATGGTGCATGTTGTCAAATCATTGTCCTCCTCGAACGAAAACAATATTTTCTGGCAATTTTCAGTCCTGTTGTAGGACACTCTACAGTACTGAGTCTGCCCTTCTGAATGTGACCGAAAGCCTCTTTTTCACAGCAGATGTGGGACACCACTTAATTTAATTACTTTTAGAGTTGCACTCTGATTAATGGTCTGCAGCAGTGTTCCCCAAGCTTTTTTTTTTTTTCCTGGGGACCCACTTTTTAAAAATGACAAACCATTGTGACCCAATTCACAATAGGCCTTATCTATAAATTGTCAGAAGCGCAAAACTGTGGATAAATGAATGGTTCCTGACCATTTTTACTGCCGTTTCTGCATCACCTTGTATTATCTTGAGTAGGTAAATCAGCCATTCTGAATAGACACGTTTGATGAATCAAACCTGTGTTTTATGCACGAGTTATTTCGGCTGCTCCTGTTAGGGGTCGCCACAGCAGATCATCCGTTTCCATCACTCCTTAACTTTATGAATTAGACCAAATAAATGCATTTAGGCGGAGTTTTGCAGGCTATCATTGTTTTTACTTCCTTTCATCAGTAAAACAATAATACACAAAATAAGTGCGTTTAGTCAGAGTTAACGGGCTCTCATTCTTTTCCCTCTCATCAATGAGCCACTTGTCCTGAGTAGGGTCGTGGGATTCTGGAGCCTATCCCAGCAGTCGTTGGGTGGCAGGCGGGGAGATTCAGTGTTAAAGTACAATTATCAGAACAATAAGAACATTCAGTATTATCAAAAACATGCTGTTTGTTGAACTTTTTTTTTAAATGCTCATACCTATTATCAGAACACGTAGGCTTGCATTTAAGTGCGGGTATTGTTATCAAACAGTCATTCAATCAATTTGTTAACGACATCAGATCTATTCCATATCAAATCTCATTAGGCCCATTATGTGCTATTTACTTATCCCTCATATTATATTTTTAGGCATACTCCAAATATCTAGTTTTGCATATTAATTTTATTTACACCTCGCTAATGTGAGGTGGGCCTGGGTGCTTTTTATCATTGCATTCCAGTCCCGAGTATGAGAGGAGAGCATAACGGGCATATCAGGTGCAACGTTCAGTCTATATCTGACAGAAACCGTGAGTATGATAGAAATATACCGGCAGCTATACCAACATGTACCCTGGCTCTGCCAAATGACAGAAGCTTAGCAGGTGTGAGCTTGGCTAGTATTTGGATGGGAGCCCTCCCGGGAAAACCGAGTAGCTGCCAGAAGTGGTGTTGGTGGGCCAGTAGGGGGCAGTCTTGCCTTTGGTCCTAATAAAAGAAAAAAAACAACAACTATCAAATCCCAATGCCCCAGTGCAGTTACGGGGATGCAGTGCTGTAGGAGATGCCGTCCTTCGGATGAGATGTTAAACCGAGGTCCTGACTCACTGTGGTCATTAAAGATCCCATGGCGCTTATCGCAAAAAGTAAGGGTTCCCCAGTGTTCTGGCAAAATTCCCAACCTGGCTCTCTCCATCTGGCCACCTAATCATCCCCCCATGTAATTGGTTCAATGATTCCTCCCTCCACACCTCAAGCTGATGTGTGGGTGCTACACATTGGTGGTGGTTGAAGTGAGTTACCCCCTTCAATGTGAAGCGCTTTGGGTGTCTAGAAAAGTGCTATATACATATAATGATGATGATGATGATTATTATCATAAATACCGAGCTTCCTGGTGTGTCTTAAATGTGTGCTGCAGATATTGGTCTTAAATAAAAGACTATGGAAGAAATTCTGCAAATTTATTTGTCAACCCAAATATAACCTCTTGCGACCCACCAGTGGGAACGCCAGGTCTACAGCATTGGGTTGGTATTAGCGATACGGCTCTGCTCTGCCGCTACTTCTGCCTACTCAAAACTAAATGCTGCACTCAAACCTTCGCCTTTCCAGACAACATAGGAAAGCCATGTTTGCAATGGCTGTGATTGAGGCCCAGTCCAGTTTTTCATATATAAGATTCTGCTAGGCCAAATTATTTAGAAACATAATATCTCTTTTCATGACTAAGCTGATAGCATGCCATCGTTTCTTCAACAAGCTCATTACAATCCTATTAGTCTCATTTCTCTTTAAGACCACGTCTAAGAACCATCTCTAAATGATGAAAAACATCCCGCTTCTGAACAAGAATCAATCAGATATTTTAATATGATTAAATGACATCGAATTACAAATCAAATTGTGCTACTACAGTTTAGTTAGTGACTCTGTTTTGCATTACCAATACATATACTCAGCATTCAGAGGACAACACATTTTAAAAATTGTTTTTATTCAGAAAATTACTCTGAAAATAAATGTGCCAATACCCCTTATTGGCAAAGAAAATGTCATGATGATATGTAAAAGCAAAAAGGTTACCAGGTGCCTACCCCTCCCACCCTGGACACCATCTGGCAAGAGGCTGAGGTCCATCAGGTCCAAAACCTCAGACTACGAGAACAGTTTTCTCCTCTGTTGCAGTCGGACTCGACAGTCTATTCTTGTTCTTAGAAATGAAGGCTATTCCATGCGAGAAATTGCTAAGAAATTGAAGATTTCCTACACCGGTGTGTACTACTCCCTTCAGAGGACAGCACAAACAGGCTCTAACAGGTACTATTTAATGAAGATGCCAGTTGGGGACCTGTGAGGCGTCTGTTTCTCAAACTAGAGACTCTAATGTACTTATCTTCTTGCTCAGTTGTGCAACGCGGCCTCCCACTTCTTTTTCTACTCTGGTTAGAGCCTGTTTGTGCTGTCCTCTGAAGGCAGTAGTACACACCGGTGTAGGAAATCTTCAATTTCTTAGCAATTTCTCGCATGGAATAGCCTTCATTTCTAAGAACAAGAATAGACTGTCGAGTTTCAGATGAAAGTTCTCTTTTTCTGGCCATTTTGAGAGTTTAATTGACCCCACAAATGTGATGCTCCAGAAACTCAATCTGCTCAAAGAAGTGCCCATCCAACCAATCCAACTTGTGGGAGCTGCTTCTGGAAGCGTGGGGTGCAATTTCTCCAGATTACCTTAAAAAATTAACAGCTAGAATGCCAAAGGTCTGCAATGCTGTAATTGCTGCAAATGGAGGATTCTTTGACGAAAGCAAAGTTTGATGTAAAAAAAATCTTATTTCAAATACAAATCATTATTTCTAACCTTGTCAATGTCTTGACTCTATTTTCTATTCATTTCACAACATATGGTGGTGAATAAGTGTGACTTTTCATGGAAAACACAAAATTGTTTGGGTGATCCCAAACTTTTGAACGGTAGTGTATATATATATATATATATATATATATATATATATACATTCATCCATCCATCCATCATTCAAATCGCTTATCCTGCTCTCAGGGTGGTGAGTAGACTCGCTAGCCAGTTGGCTAACGGGTCAGGCCCTTTAGTTGACTGGTTAGTGGAGTCGCCCCTGGTGCGGGCTTCCCGGCTGTGGCAGATTTCCGGCTTCCCCCTGAATTCACGACATTGTTGTCAGAGTTGGAATGGTGAGACCGTGAGGCCATCGGAAGCGCGTGTGCCCAGAGAATGTAGCAAATTCTGGGGGCAGCCGGGAACTGCAGCCGCAACTGGGAAGCGAATTTGGGTCGCCCGGGTGGCATGAGGTTTTGTGGTCATTACACTATCCCCCTCCTTCGGGAAGCGCATCCCCGCGCTTCAGCATATCAGGTCCCTCACGCCTCTGGGTGCACGCGCTTCGATTGGCTGCACTGTCTCACCATCCCACTACTGACACCAATATAGCAAATTCCTGGGGCAGCCGAGGGTGGTTCCCAGCAGCCCTGAGAACCCAGTACATATATATATATATGTGTGTGTGTGTGTGTGTGTGTGTGTTCACATACTATATACTATATATATATAAAATGCCATGTGACTTACAGTCTGAGTGTGATTCTGAAAATGAAAATGAAATGCTGAGCCATTGTTTAAGTGCTTCACAGCTAGCAAATTATCAACTAAAACATCTCAGGTAATAAGGTTGTAAATCAAAATGTTTTGTATCTTCCTAGGACATCGCCACCATGCAGTTTTGTGCCAACAAGTTGGACAAGAAGGACTTTTTTGGCAAGTCGGACCCCTTCCTTGTCTTCTACCGAAGTAATGAAGATGGAACGTGAGTCCGGATGAACTCAGTATTCACTTTCACATGACTTTGGTGCTGTAGTTCTGTCGAAAAGAACTCGTTTATCATTACTATTATTATAAGTTTTATGATAATTGGATCATAAAAATGCTATTTTACAATAATATGTGTGATTTATCCATCTCATTTGGCTGTGTTTTTACATCGAAACACATCATGTGTTTCTAAACTGGATGAGCCAAAAGACTGAAATATGTGGGCGCTTTAGCCCCGGTCTGTAAAAGACCATTGAGTTGTGCTTGGCCAGTCCCAGGTACAAACAGATGTGGTGATGTGACTGCATAATGATGCTGCAGAACAGCTCTGCTCAGAAATCCATCCACCCGACTGAGAAGGGTTTGAATATTTTAGAGACAGAGAAAGGAAACCTTAAATTAATTTATAGATGAATGCTATATGCCATACAATTAAAGAAACTGCAAAAACCTAACACGTAGTATGCTGAATTTAGCGCTTATTCGTGGATATGGAGGAACTTTGAAATAGTTAAGAGGACGTTAACAACAGAATCTGTCTCTACGGAAGGTCTTTTTGTGTTTCCAATGCTCAAGTGTCCTTTTCATGGTCATCTTGCAATGATTCTCCACAATATTCATCTTCTGTCTAGCGGAGCTAATCTTCAAAACTAATCTATTATATTGTGTAAGGGTGCTCGAGGGGCACCGATTCACATAGCGTTTTGTGCAGAATCCATTAATCAGAAATTCTGTGATATGGGAATATGCTGCAGTGGCCCTGTCTCTTTGTCTCCTCTTTTTCCTCACAGGTTCACCATCTGCCACAAGACGGAGGTAATCAAGAACACGTTGAACCCCGTGTGGCAGCCCTTCACCATCCCCGTAAGAGCTCTCTGTAATGGAGACTATGACAGGTCAGTTTCGCTACCCTGCAACTAGCTGTCCATTTTGTTTATTGGAGTTAAGTGCCAATATATTGTCCTGAGGTGTTTCATTAGTATTCAGATAATGAACTGAGGCAGGAAACCGAGGAGCATAGTTAGACCATTTTAATATGGTCAGGCTGTTACTCACTATTTCTTGAAGAATTTGTCTCAGGTCTTGTTACTCATTCTGATGAGATTCTAATTCTTGGTGATTTCAATATTCATCTGAATAAGGCGGGTTGGCACGGTGGCGCAGTGGTTAGCGTGGTCGCCTCACAGCAAGAAGGTCCTGGATTCGAGCCCCGGGGTAGTCCAACCTTGGGGGGGTCGTCCTGGGTCGTCCTCTGTGTCTGCATGGGTTTCCTCCGGGTGCTCCGGTTTCCTCCCACAGTCCAAAGACATGTAGGTCAGGTAAATCGGCCATACTGAATTGTCCCCAGGTGTGAATGTGTGTGCGTTGGCCCTGTGATGGCCTGGCAGCCTGTCCAGGGTGTCTCCCCGCCTGCCACCCAATGACTGCTGGGATAGGTTCCAGCATTACTGTGACCCTGACAGCAGGATAAGCAGTTTGGATAATGGATGGATGGACTATGGTCAGGGCAAGTAAAGGGGCAGGGCAGGGGTACCTGGATGAGATCAGCAGTTACTGGGGCAGTCAGAATAATGCCAGCAGTTGGTCGTGTTGTTCCAGAGACCTGCACTGGTGTTATTAGGACTGACTTAGTTTTCACAAGTCACTACCGTGACGCATGTGCATTTTACAAAGAGCGATCACTGGAGCAGGTTTTTTCATGTAACTAATGAACAGGTAAATGGTAAGCTGCACTGCCTTTTTAAGTGTGTCACTGCAGTTAAATATTAAGTGTCGCCTACCAGTAGTAGAATTTCGCTCGTGAGCAACATGGTTTGAAATTAATTTGTACCATGTACCTGAGATACACTATTACATTTCTAATTAGAATGTGCAAACAATTCTACATACAGTGTCATTCTTATTTTATCCCTAATCCATCATCATGATGTTTACCACGCTTTCTCTTCCATTCTGATTATTCCTGTTATCTTCTAATCCATGAAATGAACTATGAACATAATATATATATATATACGTATATATATATATATATACGTATATATACGTATATATACGTATACATATATATATATACGTATATATACACGTATATATAAATTATATTGTTACTTGGAGGAGCTGTAGTTATTCTTATAATCTTGGGGACTGTAAAGCCTCTATATGTTATTGTACTCAGAATTAGTCATTCATTCAATAAGGGAAACATCTTTACATATGGCCTGAAGTTTGATAAAACAAAGTAAAACACTAGGTTGAGAGAAGTGTGCAAATTAAAGCAGTTTTATCGGTTGATCCAAACTGCTCTGAACACAGACGGGTCTTTGTAATTTTATGCTCACATGATATTACAGCTAGCTGCTGCAGCAACATCCCCTTCAGCATGGAAACCATATCACATCCCTAATGATGTATTTGGACTGCTTTTTATAACTGTGGAAAACTCCTTCTGATACAATAAACTTCAGGTACTTGTTTTATGGACAGGAAATGGTTTGGTAATAAAAGAACCTTATGAAGTGAGACTCTTTATCTCTTTATTTCCACTCCAGGACAGTGAAAGTTGACGTCTACGACTGGGATCGAGATGGAAGGTAAAATCATCTGCACTGACAATGTCACCTCCAATGACATCTCCAAAAAGTCCACAACTACTAAAAGGTGGCCACGTCAATATCTTAAGACGAGAAGTTTAATGTGTTTGACAAAGCACTACGCTCAACTTATATTTATGAATATATAAAAAAATTAATAGAGAAAGAGATAAAAACATGTTTAAAACGAGTAGAAGAAAAATAAAGTCACTTCGGAAGTCAGAAGAAACAAACAATGAGATCTGGAATTGGGACAGAGATGTGTGAGTCATTATAAACATGTTAAGTGGGGTTTTTTTCTCAGCCACGACTTCATTGGTGAGTTCACAACAAGCTACAGGGAACTCTCCCGAGGACAGAACCAGTTCAATGTCTATGAGGTGAGACACAACACGGCTGTACTTCATTGATCCTTATGTCCTTGGGACCTGTTGGGTGGATGGATGAGTGGACAGAGAGATAGAAAGACAGATAATAAACTTAATGACATAAATTAACACAAAAATACGATGTATAAAATGAAGAATGGTATATAAAGGATTGGATATCAAAAACAATCTTCTACTACTACTACTACTTTCGGCTGCTCCCGTTAGGGGGCGCCACAGCGGATCATCTGTTTCCATCTCTTCCTGTCCTCTGCATCTTCCTCTGTCATGCCAGCCACCCGCATTTCCTCTCTTACCACATCCACAAACCTGCTCTTTGGCCTTCCTCTTTTTGTCTACCCTGGCAGCTCCATCTTCAGCGTCCTTCTCCCAATATACCCAGCATCTCTCCTCCGCACATCTTGCCTTCTCTCCAAATTGTCCAACCTGAGCTTCACCTCTAATATACTCATTCCTAATCCTGTCCTTCTTCATCACTCCCAATGAAAATCTTAGCATCTTCAACTCTGCCACCTCCAGCTCCGCCTCCTGTCTTTTCATCAGTGCCACTGTCTCCAAACCATATAATATAGCTGGTGTCACTACCATCTTGTAAACCTTCCCTTTAACTCTTGCTGGTACCCTTCTGTCACAAATCACTCCTGACACTCTTCTCCACCCACTCCACCCTGCCTGCACTCTCTTCTGCACTCCCCGTAACTTTGAACAGTTGACCCCAAGTATTTAAACTCATCCACCTTCATCCCCTCTACTCCTTGCATCCTCACCATTCCGCTGTCCTCCCTCTCATTCACACATATGTATGTCTTGCTCCTACTGACTTTCATTCCCCCTCTCTCCAGTGCATACCTCCACCTCTCCTGGCTTTCCTCAACCTGCACCCTACTCTCGCTTCAGATCAGAATGTCCTCCGCGAACATCATAGTCCATAGAGACTGCTGCCTGATCTCGTCCGTCAACCTGTCCATCACCATTGCAAACAAGAAAGGGCTCAGAGCTGATCCTTGATGTAATCCCACCTCCACCTTGAACTCATCTGTCATTCCAACTGCACACCTCACCACTGTCACACTGCCCTCAGACATATCCTGCACCACTCCTACATACTTCTCTGCCACTCCCGACTTCCTCATACAATACCACACCTCCTCACTTGGCACCCTGTCATATGCTTTCTCTAAATCCACAAAGACACAATATAACTCCTTCTGATCCTCTCTAAACTTCTCCATCAACACTCAAACCAAACATCACATTTGTGGTGCTCTTTTGTGGCATGAAACCATACTTCTGTTCGCTAATCACCTCTCCCCTTAACCTAGCTTCTATTACGCTTTCCCATATCTTCATGCTGTAGCTGATCAACCTTATACCTCTGGAGTTGCTATAGCTCTGGACATCACCCTTTTTCTTTAAAATTGGTAGCAGTGTGCTTCTTCTCCACTCCTCAGGCATCCTCTCCCTTTCCAAGATTGTGTTAAACAATCTAGTTAAAAACTCCACTGCCATTTCTCCGAAACATCTCCATGCCTCCACAGGTATGTCATCAGGACCAACTGCCTTTCCACTCTTCGTCCGCTTCGTAGCTGCCCTCACTTCCTCCATGCTAATCCACCGCACTTCCTGATTCACTATCCCCACATCATCGCACCTTCTCTCTCTCTCATTTTCTTAATCTGTCAGCCCCTCAAAGTATTCCTTCCACCTTCTCAACACACGTTCCTCGCTTGTCAGTACATTTCCATCTCTATCCTTGATCGCCTGAACCTGCTGCACATCCTTCCCAGCTTGGTTCCTCTGTCTAGCCAATTGTTACAAGTCCTTTTCTGCCTTTATGTCTAACCTCTCACACAACTCACCAAATGCTTTTTCCTTTGCCTTCACCACCTCTCTCTTCACTTTATGCCGCATCTCTTGTACTCCTGTCTTTCTTCTGTCTCCTGTCTACTTTCATCTCTGGTTATCCCACTTCTCTGCCAACCTCTTCCTCTGTATACTTTGCTGTACTTCCTCATTCCACCACCAAGTCTCCTTGTCTTCCTTCATCTGTCCTGATGACACACCAAGTACCTTCCTAGCTGTCTCCCTCACTATTTCTGCAGTGGTTGCCCAGCCATCCTGCAACTCTTCACTATACCACCCAGTTCCTGTTTTAACTCCTCCCTGAACTCCACACAACAGTCTTCCTTCTTCAACTTCCACCATTTCATCGTTGGCTCTGCCTTCATGCTCTCCCTCTTCTTGGTCTTCAAAGTCATCCAACAGACCACCATCCGACGCT
>NC_079212.1:46673866-46731366 GCF_029633865.1 Lampris incognitus | reverse complement strand
CCACCCTCCACACAATGACACAAACGCAGACAAAAACACTGCGCAGTCGAATGTCGCCTTGGCATTTGCTCTGGGGCGCAGCTCGGAGACGGGCCGTGGTCCCTGGGCCCACAGGATGCAGCAGACTAAGCTCTCTCAGCCAATCCAATGCCAGCTCTCCCAGCAGACAAAAACACTGCACAGTCGAATGTCGCCTCGGCATTTGCTCTAGGGCACAGCTCCGAGAAGGGCCGTGGTCCCTTGGCCCACAGGATGCAGCAGACTAAGCTCTCTCAGCCAATCCAATGCCGCCTCTCCCAGCAGAAAAAATAAAAATAAAAAAATCGAACCTCAAAATAAAAACTTCACATGATGACACAAACTTAGACGTAGACACTGCATAGTCGGCACTGGGTGAAACCGCTGAAAACGTGTCTTCCGACACTGGAAATGGCGTATGTGGTTTTTAGAGTCTCATTTACTATTTGGATGCATTCATTTATGCATTTGTTTATTTATTCTCCTCTCTAACAAGTTTATGTCACTTTGAGATGAATGCCTTCAGCGTGGCCTTAAAACATGTGAGTGTGTGTGTGTGTGTGTGTGTGTGTGTGTGTGTGTGTGTGTGTGTGTGTGTGTGTGTGTGTGTGTGTGTGTGTGTTTTCCAGGTAACCCTTCTCAGCCCACTTCTCTCCACTACATGAGTCCCTACCAGATGAATGCCTACGCCATGGCCCTGAAAGCAGTGGGAGAGATTATCCAGGACTACGACAGTGACAAGCTCTTTCCTGCATATGGCTTCGGGGCTAAACTGCCCCCCGATGGCAAAATCTCCCATGCATTCCCCCTGGTAAGAGATTCAAGCGTGGGCCTGCACACACACACACACAGATTTGTGTAGCAATGGTAACATCAAAAACATGTTTTGAATTACAAAACAAGGATATAAAAATACAAGGACACAAAGATAAGCTTGGCGAATGATGTGAGCAGTCACTTAAGTGTTCCAGCTCGAAACTTACATTTGTGGTGTTTTTTAGTTTCTTTTCTTTCCTGTTAAAGATGCAGAGCGAAGGAATTAAACCACAGAGTTAAACTGTGTTTATGTGTTACTCGATTCTCTCTCATAGCTTGAGACACATACAGTAATTATCTATATACAGTGCATCCGGAAAGTATTCACACCCCTTCACTTTCCCCACATTTTGTTATGTTACAGCCTTATTCCAAAATGGATTAAATTCTTTTTTTTTCTCATCAATCTACATACAATACCCCATGATGACAAAGTGGAAAAGGTTTTTGTTGAATTTTTTGCAAATTTATTAAAAATAAAAAACTGAAATATTGCATGTACATAAGTATTCACACCCTTTACTCACTACTTGGTTGAGGCACCCTTAGCAGCGATTAAAGCCTCAAGTCTTCTTGGGTATGAAGGTACAAGCTTGGCACACCTATATTTGGGGTATTTCTCCCAATCTTCTCTGCAGATCCTCTCGAGCTCTGTAAGGTTGGATGGGGCGTCGCTGCACAGCTATTTTCAGGTCTTTCCAGAGATATTCAATGGGGTTCAAGTCTGGCCTCTGGCTGGGCCACTCAAGGACATTCACAGACTTGTCCCGAAGCTACTCATTCGTTGTCTTGGCTGTGTGCTTAGGGTCGTTGTCATGTTGAAAGGTAAACCTTCGCCCCAATCTGAGGTCCTGAGCGCTCTGGAGCAGGTTTTCATCAAGGATCTCTCTGTACTTTGCTCCATTCACCTTTCCCTCGATCCTGACTAGTCTCCCAGTTCCTGCCGCTGAAGAACATCCCCACAGCATGATGCTGCCACCACCATGCTTCACTGTAGGGATGGTATTAGCAAGTTGATGAGAGGTGCCTGGTTTCCTCCAGACGTGACGTTTGGCATTCAGGCCAAAGAGTTCAATCTTGGTTTCATCAGACCAGAGAATCTTGTTTCTCATGGTCAGAGAGTCCTTTAGGTGCTTTCTGGCAAACTCCAAGTGAGCTGTCATGTGCCTTTCACTGAGCAGAGGCTTCCATCTGGCCACTCTACCATAAAAGCCTGATTGGTGGAGTGCTGCAGAGATGGTTGTCCTTCTGGAAGGTTCTCTTATCTCCACAGAGGAACGCTGGAGCTCTGTCAGAGTGACCATTGGGTTCTTGGTCACCTCCCTGACCAAGGCCTTTCTCCCCCAATTGCTCAGTTTGGCTGGGGGCCAGCTCTAGGAAGAGTCCTGGTGGATCCAAACTTCTTCCATGTACGAGTGATGGAGACCACTGTGCTCTTCAGGACCTTCAAAACTGTAGAAGTTTTTTTGTACACTTCCCTAGATCTGTGCCTCAATACAATCCTGTCTCGGAGGTCCACAGACAATTCCTTTGACTTCATGGCTTGGTTTCTGCTCTGACATGCACTGTCAACAGTGGGACCTTATATAAACAGGTGTGTGCCTTTCCAAATCATGTCCAATCAATTGAATTTACTAGAGGTGGACTCCAATCAAGATGTAGAAACATCTCAAGGATGATCAGTGGAAACAGGATGAACCTGAGCTCAATTTTGAGTGTCATAGCAAAGGGTGTGAATACTTATTATGTACATGCAATATTTCAGTTTTTTATTTTTAATAAATTTGCAAAAATTTCTACAAAACCTTTTTCACTTTGTCATTATGGGGTATTGTATGTGGATTGATGAGGAAAAAAATGAATTTCATCCATTTTGGAATAAGGCTGTAACATAACAATATGTGGGGAAAGTGAAGTGGTATGAATACTTTCCGAATGCACTGTATAGTATATAAACTCAACACTACATGATTACTTTCTCTTAGTTGGTTATGAATTTACAGAGATTTTTCAGTTAATGCTGGAAACATGCTGTTTAAGTCAAACACATGATGTTGTCTAAACATCTTGTGGTTAACAAGTCAATGAAAGTCATCAAAGTAATGGTTCTCTGGGTAGCATGGCAGTCTATTCCATTGCCTATCAACACGGGGATTGCCGGTTCGAATCCTCATGTTACCTCTGGCTTGGTCGGGGGTCCCTACAGACACAATTGGCCATGTCTGCAGGTGGGAAGCCGGATGTGGGTGTGTGTCCTGGTCGGCGGGGCGCCTGTTCGGGGGGGGGACTGGGGGGAATAGCGTGATCCTCCCGCATGCTACGTCTCCCTGGCGAAACTCATCACTGTCAGGTGAAAAGAAGCAGCTGGTGACTCTACATGTATTGGAGGAAGCGTGGTGTTCTGCAGCCCTCCCCAGATCGGCAGAGGGGTGGAGCAGTGACCGGGATGGCTTGGAAGAGTGGGGTAATTGGCCGTATGCAATTGGGGAGAAAAAGGGGGGGGAAAAGCCACCAGAAAAAAAAAGGTTCTAGCAGAATAAATGTTAGATACCTACCCTACCTGGCACTTTGCATTTAGCCATGCTCACATGCAACCGTAAAATCGACACACATACAACAACATGACATAACATCACATAAACATACACAAAGATGAACTTGCACACGCATACAAAGAAATATATACTTAAAATCAATACACATATAAGTCCATTCGTACATATACACCCACATTGAAGACGACCTTTCTCTGTCTCTCTCTCTTGCACACAAACACACACACACATACGCTCCATGCATCCCTCACAGGTTGTCGTCAGAACAAGGGGTTGTCAATATGGCAACAGCTGGCTGCACATATTTAGAGGCAGGCTCATCTCCTCGCCTGGCAGGGAACTCCCAGCATCCCATCCACAACCTCCCTCTCCTTCTCTCCTTCTAAGGGATGAGAACAGCCAGTCAGAAACCGCTAGATAGTAAAGAATTGTAAACCAGCCCTGCCTCATCCCATATCCACTGACCTTTACTTTCACTTTTTTGAGAAATGCATGCATACACTCGTAAACAGATGAGGCAAATATGCACAGTCACACACACAAACAGATACACATGCAATCTTACAAATATACACACTTGTCCCTTCTGTCACAATAATGACACGTTCTGCTTGTTCACCCTTCCTAGCTTGGCATGACTTGCCGACAAGCAACAAGTAACATGTTTTCATCTGTTGCAGAGTGGTGACAATGACAACCCCAACTGTGTTGGCATCGAGGGGGTTCTGGAAGCTTATTTTCAAAGCCTGAGGACAGCACAGCTGTACGGACCCACCAACTTTGCGCCAGTTATCAATCAAGTGGCATGGTGAGTTTGGCAGTGGTTGTGTAGGTGAGAGTGTGTTTGTTAGGGTGCATGTGTGTTGTAAGACAGGTGATGCAGGGAGGATTTAACCATCAGTCCCTGCCATGTGTGGTTTGTATGCATGCAGATGTGTGAAAGCACCGGCCAGTTGCCACTTGCAGTTTCCATCACATGCAGCTATTACCCTTGGTTTAGCATGTAACATGGTGCCACCAATCGCCAGCTCTGCATAACTACAGTCCAGTTGGGTAAAAACTGTCTTGAATGCACACTGTCAAGCTCACCACTTGCACATACAGCCTTGCTCAAAACTGAGTACCAGGTTTCCACTACCTCCACCCTCTCTCTGCAAGCTGTTTTCTACCTTTTCCTCCCCCTGTCCTCCCTCACTCCAAAATGGCTTTGCCCTCCATTTTTAGGGGAAAAAAATGGCAGTAATCAGTGGTCAATTCAGCCCTCTACCCTTGGCTTACCCATACCCTTATCCTTGTCTTGCCACTTTTCACTGCCCATGACACCTTGACTACTGAAGGTTCCAAACCTTTCCTCTCTCAACCTCCCATAACATGTGCCCTTGATCCCATTTCCCTCACCTTTCTTCCATGCAGTCTATCACCCCCTCTATTCTCTTTTATCTGACCCACCCTTTAACTCTTCTCACTCATCTGGAGTGTTGCTTCCTGACTTTAAGCATCATTCGATCCTACTGTGGCATTCTCGCTGGTCTTCCAGCCTGTGCAATGCACTCATTGCAGAAAATTCAAAATGATGCCTCACACTTGGTTTTTAAAACTACCTTGATGTGCAAATTACTCCTCTCTTTGTGACCTCACACTTGTTCACTGTTGCTGCCCGCATAAAATTCAAAAACCTGCTGTTGGAATCCCTGTTAGTTTGAAGAACTGATTTACCAGCAATCCCACATTAACATGTACACTCCTGCAGGCTCTCTTTGATCTCACCACTGGTAGGTTACTATCTGTCACCTCTACCAAAGGGACAAGCTCTAGGTCCAGACTTTTCTCTCACTTGGCCTCAAAATGCTGAAACAATCCCCTGCTCTCTAACTCACTTACTTCCTTACTGAAAAGCCCTAAAAATGTTCCTCATCAAGGCCTACCTTGATTGTTAAAGGGGTCTCTGGTGACACTTTACTATAAATGTCACTTACCACCGGCCGGTTATTATTGCGCACTTACATAAACATCACTACTATGCAGCCCTTTTTCTACTTGCACTTGACAGAAAATCTGCCTGTTTTCTAACTTGTGGCAATGCAAATCTACTTGGTACTTTTATTCTCCTATTTCCCACCTCTTGATGCAAGAAACACCCTCTAAATGCATTTGACTTGACATGCAGGTTTGGCTCTAAAATAATTACAATGGAGCACTCCATGATGCCAGATGGTAACATTCAAATTTACCTGCTAATTGCTGCAAGTTGCTTAGAATAAAAGTTTTGGCTAAGTAAGTAAATGTATATGAAAATTATTTGGCAAAGGGGAGTTATGTCAGTTTATACATATAAAATCTCCCTCTCGCCCTTTTTCGAGTGATGTGTGTCGTTCTCAAGCTCGGGTCTTCTACTAGAGGTCTGGAAGTTTGAGGGCTCTGCGCAGTATCTTGGCTGTTCCTAGGACTGCACTCTTCTGGACAGAGACCTCAGATGTTGTTCCTGGAATCTTCTGGAGCCACTTTACTAGTTTGAGGGTCACAGCCCCTAGTGTTCTTATTACCACATGGACTACTGTGAATTTCAACTTCCACGTCCGATCTAGTTCTTCCTTTGGCCCTTGGTATTTCTCTAGCTTCTCATGCTCTTTCTTCCTGATGTTGCCAATCTCGGGATTGCTACGTCAATCACTACTGCTGTCTTCCTTCCCTTGTCGACCACGTTGGTAAGCCAGCACCTACTTGTCAGTCTGGAACTTGAAGTCCCACGGGATTAGGGATGGGTATCGTTAGGATTTTATCGATACTACTACTCTTATCGGTACTGCTTATCGGTTCGGTACTTTATCGATACTCTTATCAGTTCTTTTTGATTATTATGCAAGAAAAAAGACACTTAAGAACAGAATCGACATTGCTTTATTATTCTATTATATAACTTTATATAAATATAAACAAATATTATTTATTCAGCAGCAGCAATGTTTTAAATGCGTCTGAATTATAGACTTTATAATCAACATTCAACAGCAACAAATAAGATAAAAAATAAAAGTAGATAAAGATAAAGAAAAAAAATATGTATATTAAAAATAAATTTTTACAGCAAAAGGCTAACGGAAGTTCAAACAAACAAGAACCTAGAACATTATCCTAACAGTTCTTCTGCAGAAAAATCAACATATCTGCCTTCTCCGGCAGGAGTCGTGATCTCTCCTGACTTATAGTGTGCCCGGCTATTAGCCTAGCTAACTCCGTATCTATGGCTTATATATTTGTAGCTAAACAATTAGCTAAGCAATTATATTTTATTTATTGGCCTATTCGTAATAATTCGTTATTAGCCTAGCTAACTCCGTATCTATGGCTCATACGGCTTACCTGCAGGGGACGTTGATGGAACACTACGAGCAAAGCAGTCGAAAACTCCGCATTTCTGCAGATTAATACCATGTTTTGACAAACGATGTTTCGACAGATTGCTTGTATTGCCACCCTTACTGGCAAATGATTTGTTGCACTTGTGGCAACGAGCGTTGTTGTCATCGACTTTTGAAAAATATACCCAAACTTTTGAACGTTTAGTTCTCTCCGCCATGATGAGCACTTGAGCAGAGCTGTCTGTGCGTGTGTCAGCGAGTGTGTGGAGCACAGCACAGCCCCGCCCCTCGCGCAGTAAGAGAGAGACAGAGAGATGGAGAAAACGGCGAACAAGATTATGTTCGCGACGTTTAAATTCCTCGAAAAACACAATTGCCACAATATAAATCTCACTCCATGATTTCTCGAGTACCTACCGAGTACTGATAGCAGAACCGAAAACGTCGGATCTTAAAAATGCTCCGGTTTTTACTAATTTAGAACCGGTTCCCGTTTAGAACCGGGTTTCGGGGGGCATCCCTACACGGGATCTTAGCTCTGTCATTCTCAGCCACCTTTGGCAGTGTCTGTCATTTGGACTTGGGGACTTCCAGTCTGTATTCAGTACAGATGTTCCTGTACACTGTCCTAGCCACTTGGTTATGCCTTACAGTGTACGCTTTCCCAGCTATCATTTTACACCCTGCTACTAAGTGCTGGACTGTCTCAGGGACATCTTTGCACAGCCTGCATCTTGGGTTTTGTCTGGTATAGTAGACCTCTGCCTCAGCCGATCTGGTGCTGAGTTCCTGTTCTTGCTATAAGAGCCTCTGTGCTGTCCTTCAGGCCAGCCTTATCTAGCCACTGGTAGGATTTCCCAGTATCAGCCACGTCATTTATCTGTCAATGGTACATCCCATGGAGAGGCTTAGTCTTCCATGATATCTCCTCTTCGTCTTCATCCCAACTCTGTCTTTAGCTGCCTGAGGTAATCACTCAGCAGTTCATCCTGGGGGGCCCTCTTTCTGATGAACTCGTGGATGTGCCTTGTTTTACCCTAGATAGTGGCTCTGACACTCACTAACCGTCGGCCCCCGTCTTTTTGCTTATCATACAGTCTCCAGCTGCTGGACCTCAGGTGGAACCCTCTGTGCATTGTGAGGAGTTTCCGTGTCCTTATATCAGGGGCCTTTATCTCCTCCTTTGGCCAGCTTATTATTCCAGCTGGGTATCTGATGACTGGTATGGCATATGTGTCGATGGCTTGGATCTTATTCTTCCCATTGAGCTGGCTCCTCAGGACTTGCCTCACTCTGGAGGTATTTGGCTGTAGCTGAGCTCCTTGCTGCCTCCTCATGGTTTCCATTTGCCTGTGGAATACCCAGGTACTTGTAACTGTCCTATATGTCTGTTATCCTGCCATCTGGTAATTCAACTACTTCAGTGCTCAACGCCTTTCCTCTTTTTGCCACCATTCGACCACACTTGTCCAGTCCGAATGATGTCCCGATGTTGTTGCTGTAGATGCTGGTGAGAGGGATCAGCGAGTCAATGTCTCACTCATTCCTGGCATACAGCTTGATGTCATCCATGTATAGGAGGTGGTTGATGGTAACTCCACTTCTGAATCTGTATCCATATCCTCTTTGTGATGATCTGACTGAGAGGGTTCAGGCCTATGCAGAACAGCAGCAGGGATAGTGCATCACTTTGGTATATGTCACATTTGATGGTTACCTGTGTGATTGTCTTTCAATTGGCCTCTAGTGTTGTTTTTCACTGCCACATTGAGCACTTGATGAAGGCTATTAGTGTCCTGTTGGCTTTGTATGCAAAGCAATCCAGTAACCATGGGTGGGGCATTGAATTGTAGGCTTTCTTGTAGTCAATCCAGGCTGTGCTCAAGTGGGTCTGTCCCAGGGGTGGGTAATCTTATCCAGAAAGGGCCAGTGTGGGTGAAGGTTTTTGTTCCAACCAAGCAATTACACATCTGTGTCTCCTAATCAAGTTCTTCAGCAAAGACTCTACTGGTTGATTAGTGGGATCAGGTGTGTGGAACTGCTTGGTTGGAACAAAAACCTTCACCCACACTGGTCCTTTCTGGATAAGATTGCCCACCCCTGGTCTATCTGGTGTTAGAGTCTTGGGTGACCACTCTATCAACCAGTGTCTGATTCTTTCACCATCTGGTGTTATTCCCAATTCTTTTCTGAGTTTTGCTCATGTATTGACTCACGTGCCCATTCAGCTTAGCTACTATGATGCCTGACACGATCTTCCATGTTGTGGAGAGGCAGGTTATTGGCCGGTAGTTTGAAGATGTTGTACCCTTGTGGGGACCCAGCTTGCTGTACTTCTTTAACCACTGCCTGTCTTTCATCACACCTTTTGCGCCTCTGTTAACTGGCTAACAACTATGAAACACACGCGCACACACACACACACACACACACACACACACACACATATATATATATATATAAAGTGAGAGTTTATGTTTGTATGTTCACTTAAAACTCCAGAACTACTTATTGTAGAACAAAAAGAAAGGTATCTTTACAATCAGCACTTTCCAAGGATTGCACAGTTTTAAAAATATTTCAAAAACCAAGTAAAAAAATTTGATTTATTTGCGAAGTTGGGTTTATTTTGCTCGCTCTGCTTCTTCTTCTTCTTCTGTCCCCTTACAGCAGTCCCTCTTCGTCCTTCATGGTCTCACAGTGTCACTGAGTGGTGATGGAGTGTAGTGTCCACAAACAAAATATCTCCCCCATTACTCATGGAACTACTACTATGTCATTATGACTGAACTTAGCCTAAGCGGCTTTAAACATTTTCCATCTGGAGAAGCGAGCAAAAAAAACAAAAACCTCCAGATGGACCACATACAACTTCAAAAAAACAAAAAAGAAATTGAAATGATGGACCACAATTGGTGGGTTTGTAAAATTACAGGTAAGGCTTCTTAGACTGTGAAATTGCAATTGGTGATGGGGAACATTTGACTGTTGATGTTTACCATAAACCAATGCAGACTTTTTTAAAATGATTGGAGTAAATCTTTCTGATCCGCTCCATGTTTCTCACACGGTCAGTTGTATGTAGCTGCCTCCAGAACTGGTAGTGCAGAAAAGCTTTCTATCGTAGCACCAGATAGTAAGACACGTAACTTGGTTTACCCTGAGGTGCTTGAGCGCTGAGTGATTAATACACACATTGGCAAACAAGCTTGATGAATGGGTTGAAAATGATGGCATTTGATGATTTTCGTTAATAACATTCGTTTTTTCGACATTCGTTTAGCACATGTATCATATCATAAGTTATCCTATATTTCATCGTCGATTATATCGTAAAGATCAGATTGTGTTGGTTGTATTGGTGAGAACATTTTCCCCAGGCAACGCCGGGTACCTGTGCTAGTATATACACTACCGTTCAAAAGTTTGGGATCACCCAAACAATTTTGTGTTTTCCATGAAAAGTCACACTTATTCACCACCATATGTTGTGAAATGAATAGAAAATAGAGTCAAGACATTGACAAGGTTAGAAATAATGATTTGTATTTGAAATAAGATTTTTTTTACATCAAACTTTGCTTTCGTCAAAGAATCCTCCATTTGCAGCAATTACAGCATTGCAGACCTTTGGCATTCTAGCTGTTAATTTGTTGAGGTAATCTGGAGAAATTGCACCCCACGCTTCCAGAAGCAGCTCCCACAAGTTGGATTGGTTGGATGGGCACTTCTTTGAGCAGATTGAGTTTCTGGAGCATCACATTTGTGGGGTCAATTAAACGCTCAAAATGGCCAGAAAAAGAGAACTTTCATCTGAAACTCGACAGTCTATTCTTGTTCTTAGAAATGAAGGCTATTCCATGCGAGAAATTGCTAAGAAATTGAAGATTTCCTACACCGGTGTGTACTACTCCCTTCAGAGGACAGCACAAACAGGCTCTAACCAGAGTAGAAAAAGAAGTGGGAGGCCGCGTTGCACAACTGAGCAAGAAGATAAGTACATTAGAGTCTCTAGTTTGAGAAACAGACGCCTCACAGGTCCCCAACTGGCATCTTCATTAAATAGTACCTGTTAGAGCCTGTTTGTGCTGTCCTCTGAAGGGAGTAGTACACACCGGTGTAGGAAATCTTCAATTTCTTAGCAATTTCTCGCATGGAATAGCCTTCATTTCTAAGAACAAGAATAGACTGTCGAGTTTCAGATGAAAGTTCTCTTTTTCTGGCCATTTTGAGCGTTTAATTGACCCCACAAATGTGATGCTCCAGAAACTCAATCTGCTCAAAGAAGTGCCCATCCAACCAATCCAACTTGTGGGAGCTGCTTCTGGAAGCGTGGGGTGCAATTTCTCCAGATTACCTCAACAAATTAACAGCTAGAATGCCAAAGGTCTGCAATGCTGTAATTGCTGCAAATGGAGGATTCTTTGACGAAAGCAAAGTTTGATGTAAAAAAAATCTTATTTCAAATACAAATCATTATTTCTAACCTTGTCAATGTCTTGACTCTATTTTCTATTCATTTCACAACATATGGTGGTGAATAAGTGTGACTTTTCATGGAAAACACAAAATTGTTTGGGTGATCCCAAACTTTTGAACGGTAGTGTATATATATATATATATATATATATATATATATATATATATATATATATATATATATATATATATATATAAAACTTTGTTAAAAGAAACACTCGTCTCGTCAGATCCGACTATGACTGGACTCGATGAAGCAGCAATAATTGGCAATGCTGTCTTCGGGAGGGGGGCGGAGTTGGCTTGTGTTCGTCACATGAATGCGTCTCTGTGTGTGTCGGAAAAAGCAGTGGTTCGGCCTGAAGTCGCCTTATCACGAAAGTGGGGAGGCGTCTCCTTCGAGACTGCCGGCCTGAGAGATGCTGTTGGCGAACGCATGCAGTACAAGGGTGGGTGTTTGAACTAAAATAAGGATCGATTGGCCACTAAATTGGGAGAAAAAGGGAAAAAATCAGAATTACATTTTTTTTAAAAAAGAAAAAAAGAAAAGAAACACTCAGCGGTAGGGAAAGTGCTCAACAAATAGGAGCAAAATAATCCAGTGAGTCAAGTGGATTTATATATATATATATATATATATATACTAGTATATAGCTGCTCTGTAAATTCAGCTGTCTGCAGTTGTGTGCTTGACAGATTATTATAAGGCCAGCATTATTTCACTGCTATCTGGGTTTGTTTTGTGATTGATGCATGAAATCAGCTTAAAAGAAAAACATAAATATTTATGGCGGAAATGAAACAGACACTGAAGTTATTGAGGTTTGGCTTGGTCGTCTTACATCGGGATGGATAGGATTGATGTGGTGAGACCTGAATAGCCACAAACTGTGTAGCAAAGGCACACAGATTCATGAATGTGAATGCGAAGGATTTGATAAGTTTGAAAGAGTGACAACCCATGGGAGGATTGTGCAGTTTAATGTGGCATTTGGTTCTGCACCACTGGCTACATCTAGCCAGTGGTGCTAGACCACCATTGTGCAATACTGAAAAACTTTACTTTTCCATTTATAAGGTCCGCAGACTTTCTGACTGAGTCTAGTAGCCCTGAGATGGCTATTCGCTGCATGACAGGACACTCCACCTGCCTGCCAGGCAGAGGGAAGGAGCAAGAGAGAGCGAGAAGGACTGTTAGATTAACCAACAAGGTTGAGCTAGACCCCCACAAACATGAAATGTGAATACAATGCAGCTGCAGCCCAGTCGACACAAAGCATCAGTTACTCTATAGTTACATTTGGAGATGAATGAAACAGAGGCGACATATAGGACCTAAACAAAGTCTCAATATATACCAAGACAGTAGATTTAATAATAATAAATCGGTCTTATATAGCACTTTTTCAACACTCAAAGTCACTTTACAATAAATGGGGTGAAACAAGACAACAGATAAACATAGCACAAACATACAGGGGTGTCTGGGAAGGGGGGCTACGAGAGGGAGAAGCAGCAGCCACAAACTGTAGACGTAGATTTTGTGTAGGGGTGTACTCCCGTAGCCTATTCCTCCCCCGAGGTATCCACTAGGCAGTGGCACTATTTAACCCATAGTTGGGGGGCTGGTTTGTAAGCATCAGGGAATATCCACACACCGGTGGGCCTGCATACCGCACATCTAGGGGCCATACCTCCTCCGAGTCCCTTGTAGTTCAGCCAGGGTCTAAGATGTACCCAGTTACCGTGTGTCGCCACGAGGAGGCGCTACATGAGTCTTGCTGTTGGAGAGGCTACGTACCGGCAGGGAGAGACGTATGTGCTTGGCTCTCCTGTGCACATTTCTGCTAGCCAGCGGTGAAGGTTGAGAGTGAGACGTGACAGGCACAGAACACTACACCAACACATCAGACACTTCACAACAACCCCACTTCTTACACAAGAATGTCAGACACACAAGAACAATTAACTGTTGTATGGGAACCCAGACCAACAGTCAATGACATATTACTAGGTAGATGCAGAAACAAGAACATTTTGCAGGCTAAAATCCTTTTTGGCCAAATTCTAAATCATCCTATATGATTTACAAGTCCAGTATAGTGAAGTCTACTGCTGCACACTGTCACCGTATGTGCAAGCTTATAACAGCAACCCAAAAGAAAAGACGGCTGAATAATCAAACCCCATTCTAGCCCTTAAAACTGAAACTCACGGGCATCCAGGTAGCGAAGTGGTCTATTCCATTGCCTACCAACACGGGGATCGCCGGTTTGAATCCCCGTGTTACCTCCAGCTTGGTCCGGCATCCCTACAGAAACAATTGGCCGTGTCTGCGGGTGGGAAGCCAGATGTGGGTATGTGTCTTGGTCGCCGCACTAGCGCCTGCTCTGGTTGGTCAGGGCACCTGATCGAGGGGGAGGGGGAACTGGGGGGAATAGCGTCATCCTCCCACGCGCTACGTCCCCCTGGCGAAACTCTTCACTGTCAGGTGAAAAGAAGCGGCTGGCGACTCCATGTGTATCAGAGGAGGCATGGGGTAGTCTGCAGCTCTCCCCAGATCAGCAAGAGGGGGTGGAGCAGCAACCAGGAAGGCTTGGAAGAGTGGGGTAATTGGTCAGATACAATTAGGGAGAAAAATGGGGGGGTATTGATATTTGATATGCAAAATGCTTAAGCATCAGGTCTGAATCCACCCATTTTTAAGAGAGTAGGTGCATCGGTGCTGGTGCAGAGGTCTAACAGATCTTAATCCGTGTTGTTGCTGTCATATTGAATTTCTCAGCTATCATTGTGTTATCGCTCAGGTCTTAGTGTGTCTAGCACCTGTCTAGGCTGGTCTGAAGGACACACACTTGTACCGAGGAGGGAACGCTAATCTCAGTTAAAAACTCAGAGGCAAGCAGACAGACACACACATATACGTAGATGTGAATATTTGCATGTGCACAAGCACTGGAGTATGCTGGCATACGTGCTTAAACAGGAAGCCAACGCAAACACACTAATAGAGACACAAATAAACGATTACGGCTGCAAACAAAGCTGGACAAAGACACCCACACAGACACTGACACCAACAGATCAATGTGCTGTTCAATCAGGCGGAAAGAGGGTTATTTGCGGGTATGAGAGGGTGTGTTCTCAGAGTCAACACACACACACACATACACACACACTAGCAGCTCAGCTAAAAATCACTACAGACTCATCTGGTAAGCTATCAGCCACAGGCGATGGCCAGTGTGGGTAAATCCACGTGTTTTCCTTGTGGGACCACCAGGGAAAAGAATAAGTATAAAAATCAGACAAAAATGATTGTGCCTGTATGACACAATAATTTCGTAATTCTGTGAAAAATGATTTCTGCTACAGATGATTGAGCTTTTAAGTTTTATGTTACAAACAACTGGGTGATGTGGGACAGGTCTGTCTTACATGAAATATTTGCCTCAGTTTGATGACTTGTCTTCCAGTTGTGTCTCCTGCATGTTCAAATAACGAAAAAGAAAAGTTTCAGTGTAATGACATCTGTTTTCACCTGTTGTCACGGTTCTTTTGGCTCGGTTCAGCCCAAGCCCAACCTGGCCCACATAGGATGTGCGAATGTTTCTGAGAACTACTTTTAGGTATCTAACTTTGTGTGTGTGTGTGTGTGTGTGTGTGTGTGTGTGTGTGTGTGTGTGTGTGTGTGTGTGTGTGTGTGTGTGTGTGTGTGTGTGTGTACTGTGCCAGCTGTGCTGCAGAGATTACAGACGGCTCTCAGTACTTTGTCCTGTTAATAATCACAGATGGGGTGATATCTGACATGGTCCAGACCAAAGAGGCTGTGGTCAATGTAAGTAAACACAAACACTCTCTCTCTCTCTCTCTCTCTCTCTCTCTCTCTCTCTCTCTCTCTCTCTCTCTCTCTCTCTCTCTCTCTCTCTCTCTCTTTATCTCTCTCTCTCTTTATCTCTCTCTCCTCCTGTCCCCCTCTATCTCTATCTTTCTCTCCCCCTTTCTCTCTATATCTCTCTCCCCCCTTTCTCTCTCTCTCCCTCCCTCCTCCCCCTCTCTCAGCCCAGCTCCTCACTCTCTATTTTTCTCTCCCCCTTCTATCTTTCTCTCTCCCCCTCTCTCTATCTTTCTCTCTCCCCCCCTCTCTCTCCCCTCCCTCCCCCCTCTCTTTCTCTCCCCCCGTCACTCTCGCTCTCCCCCTCTCTTTCAATCTCTCTCCCCTTCCCCCTCTCCCCCCCCCCCCCAAGTTAACCATGGATCTTTCTGCATGTTACTGACTTCTTCCAAATGCACTTCCAGTGGAAAGGACAATTCCTCATAGGGTCTCAACGTGCATAACAGCATCTCAGTGAGGAGTGAGTGCAGTCTTTTTACTGCTCGGATCAGACAGTGCTCAGAGTTTAAAATAGTTTACCCTTTATCAACAATGACGCACGAAATGACATCCAAACAGTAACTTAGCGACATGAACTGTCATCAGCACTTCTTCCCCCAAACGCCTGAATGGTGCTGTTTCCAAGATGAAGATGTTTTGTGGATGAATCAGCCTCGTCTTTTGTGAGAATATATTTAATCTTCTATAACCTGAGCTACTGGTGTAGCTGGGAGTTTATTTCGGGAGCAGTTGAAAGAAGCAGAAAATATATGTCTTCATGAGAGGATTTAGACAAAGGTGGGGACGCCACCCAGGACTCACAACACAATTTCCCAGCCCGCTGTTAAACATTATTAACTCGGTCAATATTGATGGTGGGATCAGCGGAGAAAAATTAAAGGCTTTTCTGCTCTGATGGAGCCGGTGTAGCTTATATGATAGGGCTGTGGGTGTAAAATGGGTTTAAGAGGCGGGTACCCACAGTTTATTGTTTATTGTGTAACCAAGAAACCAGACAATGGGCGATTAAGGTGTTGGAAGATTCAGCTCCATGTATAGCAGCGCTTTCAGCAAACACTACTGATCACTTTTTCTCTACCGGTAACAAACATTTTATCAGGCTGCAATGTATCACAACCTTTATACAATACTGCTCTGTGCATTTAACAAAGACTTAAACACATAAATTAATGGCAAACATACACACAGAGTGGGGGTGGGGGGAATCTGCTGTACACATCTTTTTTCCTTTTTTTTTTCTTTTTTTTTTTTTATCTCCCCAATTGCACTTGGTCACTCTTCCGAGCCATCCCGGTCGCTGCTCCGCCCCCTCTGCCAATCTGGGGAGGGCTGCAGACTACCACGTCTCCTCTGATACATGTGGAGTCGCCAGCCGCTTCTTTTCACCTGACAGTGAGGAGTTTCACCAGGGTGACGTAGCGCATGGGAGGATCACGCTATAACCCCCAGTTCCCCCTCCCCCCCTAACAGGCGCCCTGACCGACCAGAGGAGGCGCTAGTGCAGCAAAAAGGACACATACCCACATCTGGCTTCCCACCCGCATACACGGCCAATTGTGTCTGTAAGGACGCCTGACCAAGCACACCCAAAAGTATTGAAAATTAGGTAGCTCAAGCCTTTTGCTATACATAGTGATCCTGGTTTAACGTCAGAGTCCAGGGTTTTTACCACGTCTTACTTACATAGAGTGATACAGACTCATAGATCTCTTTTTTATGTCTGTGTGTGCAGGTGTGCCAAAGAACCTGCACTGACAATACAATTGTTAGTGCTGGTTCTGCCTGCCTGTCTGCCTGCCTGCCTGCCTGTCTGTCTGTCTGTTTGTCTGACTGTCTGTGCTGATACTAGGTGTGCTGGTACGCCTACTTCCAACAGATGTGTTAGTGATGTTTTCTGCAGCTATGTTTATGCTGCTATGCTAACACCACAGAGTACCGAGACCATCCTGCCATGTTTTTAAACCTTTACTTGGTGTTTAACCTGTAGAGCTCACACTAAAATGGTCTAGGATTTCGTTAGTCTTTATTAATGATCTTAGGTAAGACACGAGAGCACAAAAAACACCTCTCTCTCTTTCTGTGTCTACTGATTCATTTATATTATGCATGCATGTATGGGCATTCGTTAGAATGCCAGTGAGCCCAGTTAAGTACACCTGGCGACTACCAGCTAAACAACATTTGGAGGGCAGTTGTCAGCATATATTTATGTGTGTGTGCGTGCGTGCGTGCGTGCATGCGTGCGTGCGTGCGTGCGTGTGTGTTTATCTGGACACCTTGTGCTGCCGTGTTAGTTTGTACTGTCTTCTCATCCATCTCCTTTGGTCCGGTAGTGTGTCCTTGTTTGTGTGTGCAGGTCAGGATGTTGAGTTGACTCGGCACGTGCGCACAGCCACCTTCCTACGGTACCAGTGCCCGTTCAAGTTCTGTGTCTCAGCGAGGGAATTGAAAGTGTTGTTTGAGACAGGGAACATGTTGTTGTACACGAGCTGTTGACGCAGGAACCTTTCAGTTTGGCATTTCCGTCGGATTAACATTTTTCCCAAATAGCAACACTTGAGCCCAGGCGCTTTTACCCATCCTGCACCAGATTTAAACTGATAGTCTAAAAGCTGTACCTTTAACATCACAAGCTTTCTGTGAGAGCCAGAAACTAAAGTTCTTAAAAGTTATAAATAAATGCTCTTTGCTTAGAGAGTTTTTCTGTGGCTTTGAGTCTCCGTTGTGGTGTCCTTCATAGGGCTGCTTTAAGTGTGCACTGTCATTGCTCTTTCTACTTTCCATCAGTTGCATTCTCAAAATACTAAGGAGCAAACTGTACATGTTCCCCCTCTCTTTTTTCTTTTCTTGTTCTTTTCTTTTTTTTACCCCCACCCCTTTTCTCCCCAGTTGTACCTGGCCAATTATCCCACTCTTCGGAGCCTTTCCGGTTGCTGCCCCATCCCCTCTGCCGATCCGGGGAGGGCTGCAGACTACCACATACCTCCTCTGATACATGTGGAATCACCAGCCGCTTCTTTTCACCTGACAGTGAGGAGTTTCACCAGGGGGATGTAGCGCGTGGGAGGACCATACTATTCCCCCCAGTCCCCCCCCCCGACCAGTTCCCCCCCCCCCGAAACAGGCACCCCGACCGACCAGAGTATGCGCTAGTGCAGCGACCAGGATACATACCCACATCCAGCTTGCCACCCGCCGAGGTGGCGAATTGTGTCTGTAGGGACCCCCGACCAAGCCGGAGGTAACACGGGGATTTAAACCAGTGATCCCCATGTTAGTAGGCAACGAAATAGACCGCTACGCTGCCCCGACGCCTTCCCCTCTCTCTTTTCTCATCTAGTCTCACTCCAATTTTTTTCTGGTTCAACATTTTTGCACTTATTCAACCTTCTCCCTGTCTCTCTGTCCTCGATCACTGCTAGTACCTCATAAATCTCCCTTTAGGGGAAAGCAAAGGCTGACAGGTAACAATCTTCCGAAAGATAAGTGCTGACATCTGAAAGAAAACCTGAGGCCAATTTTTTTCTGTTTTTGTTAAAACGTCGTATTTCAAGTGCCACCTATTGTGTTGAATTAAGTTTTGCAGACAAAAGAGCTCAGTAGCGTCGATGTGACGTGATGAACCCCTCTTCCCTTTAATGAGCATCATCCTCTCTACTGTATTGGTATTTGAATCAGAACAGCTCACTCAAAGTGACAAATTGCTTGTCCTCCCTAGAGCACACACAATTTTGTTCACACTACAGCAATCTTTACTTCTATAAAAGATTACTTTCATGTCAACACAATCTCAAAATGGTCATTGGTTATGAAACAAGACTCTATAGTTATGGAGTGTACATACCTATATGCCTTCTAACTAATGAAAGCCATCAAGTCTGAATGTAATTTAAACCTCTGCCAGCAAAGCCTCATCAAATTACTTCGAATAAATGATAAATCAATCTATGTGGGCTGTCCTTTCTGATGTCAGTGGGACAGCAGACATTAAAAAAAGATGTCACATCATACTGTTTTTATGTACAGACAATTTTTTATCTTTCATACTCTGTGACATGTTTTGAATCCTCCGCAGTCTTCCTCGTGTCACGTTGTGTCGTCGTGACAGTCAGCTGATTTTATAGAGGTCTTGTCATCCTATCAAAGGTGCCAAAAATGGTAGGACGACCATGAATCCCGTTTTCCAATGGTTTCAAGAGAACAGCATCCCATGTGCCCAACAGCTGGAAAGCCCTCTCATCCTGGTTTACCGGCCCCAAGGATCACTTTCTGATCTCAGTTACCCCCTTGATCCAGAGGGGGTATCCATCACTTTCTGTTGTAACCTTGTGTTGTAACCTTGGACCTGCTTCCAGTCCATTATATGGCTCTCCCTCTTATGATGGTAGGGGGCCACCCTGCCCATAGCCTACAATATCCATAATTCCCTGCTCAGCCTCACAGGTAATCTCCACCCATCTTTTCACCTTCACTGTGATCAGTATTGGTTACAGTAATACTGTAAGCAGTGATGCAATGTCGCCCTTAAAACCGCAGCAGAATTGAAATTCATTCTCTCTTGTGTCGGACCGTGCACACCACACATTTAGAGTTACCCTGTCCTGCAGAACAATGAGAACAAAGGACCATGTGTCTTCACATTACCGCTGGCCCCGGTTTTATTGGAAGATAACCTAGTCTTTTTCACCTGTTAACTGGCTGTGATACGGGGTTACCTTTACTGCGAGCTATGCAGTTTTCACAGAAAGAGAAGGCGACCAGATCCTTTCTCATTTCTTAAATGTTGATGCAGTCACAACTTAGACTCCCTCGAGACCATCCGACGACTGATGGAGCAGAAAAAGATCTTTTAGCTGATGAGCTGTGTGAAAGAAAAGAGACCTTGTTTTCCCATGGCCACACTTTGATACCGGACAACCAGGAAAAGAAACTGTTTTCCCAGATCTGTGCCCCACGCTGTTCGTCGAAAGAACAGTCTCAAATAAGACTGGTATTTCAGCACACAGACACACACGTGCCATCGCTTGCTAGCTTGATGGTAGTTCATCAAGTCCACCCTCGTTAACGGTGTGTTCTTTAATGACTGTAGAGTCCAATTCTTGATCCACAAGTTTTATTGCACGTTGGGCAAATTAAGTCTGAGTTAGTGGGGGCAGGCATGGTTGTGTGTCTTTTCTGTTGGTTTTTCACATTCCTCTCCATTTCCAGCTGCTCTATACCTCTGGCAGATCTCACGCCAGTTGGAACAGTTGATGGCAGCTTGCTCCGGTCTCAAGGAGTCGATACAACACTTTTACAGTGATGTTTTTAGCTGTTCTTTGAATCACTTCTTCTGACCACCTGTGGACCTGTGGCCCAGATGAAGCTTTCCATACAGGATTTGACGTGGCAAGCGTTCTTGGGGCGTCCTAATGACATGTCCAAGCCAGCAAAGTTGGTGTTCAGTGACTGGCTTCTATGCTGTTGCAGTTTGTTCCAGCAAGAATCTCAGCATGAGGAACACGATTACGCCATGTGATCCCCATGATTTGCTGCAGACACCTTATGTGGAACCGCTTCAGTAACCTTAGGTTGTGGCTGTATGTGACTCAGGCTTCACAGCTGTATAGGAGAGTTGTGATGCAGATGGCTTTGTAAATGACAATTTTGGTGTGCTGGTGGAGGTGTTTGTTTTGGAAGACCGTATGTTGGAGTTTGCTGAAGGCTACGGAGGCTTGTTTGATTCTATTCATGGAGTTTCATGATCAGTGTTGCAGCCCTCAGAAAGGATGCTTCTGCCCAGGTAAGAAAGGTGGAGCAGCTGAGAGTGGTTGGTGTTCTATAGTGAAGACAGGCATAGTGGGTGGGGAGCTGGACCTCCATTGGCATAACACCTCAGTCTTCGTGATGTTGACTGATAGACCCAGCCTACTGTAGCCATTCACAACTGCGGCAAGGATGGTTTGCAGGTCTTCTGGTGTGTGAGCTACAAGAGCACAGTCATCAACGTATGGCAGCTCCAGGACCTGCACTGCAGACAACTTGATAGTTGCCTGGAACCTTAGAATGTTGAAGAGGTTACCATCTAGCCTAAAGTCTATTGTGATCTCACTACTGCCTTCCAGATCTTTGTGAAAAAGCTTTGTGACGCATTGGATGAAAATGTTGAAGAGTACCAGTGCCATCACACACCCCTGCCTCACTCCAGTGCATACATTAAAGGGTGCTGATTCCTGTCCTCCTATGGCCACCCGTGCCACCATCCCATCATGGAACTGTTACAGAATGTTCACAAATTTGTTTGGACAGCCAAACTTTCTCAGGATTTTCCAAAGTAGCTCTAGATTCACAGTGTCAAAAGCTTTGGAGAGGTCCACACACACATACACACATACAATATCTGCACAGCCTCGCTACCTCATGTCAACTTTTGTGCCTTGGTCTCACATTGCTGCTCAATTATTGATTGTAACTGATTAGTATTAGTCAATTTCCTTTTTTAACAATGTCATTATCCAAGCCGCTTATGCTAATTAGGTTCGCAAGATACTGGAGCCTATCCCAGCAGTAATTGGGCGGCAGGCTGGGAGACACCCTGGACAGGCTGCCAGTCCATCACAGGGCTGACACATTCACACCTAGGGACAATTTAGTATATCCGATTCACCTGACCTACGTGTCTTTGGACTGTGGAAGGAAACCGGCACACCTGGAGGAAACTCACGCAGACATGGGGAGAACATGCAAACTCCACACAGAGGACGACCTGGGACGACCCCCAAGGTTGGACTACCCCGGGGTTCGAGCCCAAGACTTTCTTGCTGGGAGGCGACCGTGCTAACCCCTGCGCCACTTTTTTTTAACAATTTCCTTTTTTAATTGATTGTTCTAATAAATTGTTTTCATTGAAGTACAAGTCATCTGCCTGTTTTGTGACAGTACTCACTGGAGCCATCCTCTGCCACCTAAAGTGCTGCAGTTGGGGCAACACTGATTATTCCATCACCTTGGCTGTCTGTGAATATTCTCATTCATCCAGGTCATGGTTATCCAAAGGAGTTGAATCAAGTGCAACTGGACTTGGTATAGTATAACCGTGAAGACGTTTCGCCTCTCATCCAAGAGGCTTCCTCAGTTCGTGCCTTTCTGACTAGACCAAGCTATTCTGACTGGCTGGTGATGAGACTCAGAATTTATCCTCTAGGAGTCGTTGTCAGAGCTATTGATATGCGTGGCTCTTTGTGATCCGATGTTTAACAACGCCCGTCGCTAACAGACCCATAGATATGAGTGGCTCTTTTGTGTACCAATGTTTGGCCGCGCCCGTCGTTATCGGAGCTATTGATATGCGTGGCTCTCCTGTGCTCCAATATCCAGCCGCGCCCATCGCCATCGGAGCTATAAATTTGCATTTGTTTAGCAGCGACGGTCGTTAGGGGGGCGGTTAGTTTCGACTTCATTATTCAGTGGTCATGAGAGTCGTTGGCGCCGTTAGTGACCGACTGTTGTTCTTGGAGGCTAGGCTTCTTGAGTCTCCTGGGTAGAGGTGAAAGGACGGCATTGTAAGTGGGAGATAGGTGGTGTCGCAGACCTCCTCCTCTGTTGAGGGATGGTTTTTCCAGTTTCGCATAGATGGCTTCCTTCATCCCTCTTTCAAACCATCTATCTTCTCTGTCCAAAATGTGTATGTTGCCGTCCTCGAATGAGTGTGTCTTCCCCTTTAGGTGTAGATAGACTGCTGAGTCTTGTCCTGAGGAGAAACTCAGGAAAATTTTCAACAAACACCGCATCCCAGTATACTTCAAACCCAGCAACACACTCCGACAAAGACTGGTTCATCCCAAAGACCGTGTACCACGCACCCGGAAAAGCAATCTGGTGTATGCCGTACAATGCAATGAGGACTGCACTGACCTATACATAGGAGAAACCAAACAACCGCTACACAAACGGATGGCCCAACACAGAAGGCCAAACTCCTCAGGACAAGACTCATATCAATAGCTCTGACAACAACTCCTAGAGGATAAATTCTGAGTCTCATCAACAGCCAGTCAGACTAGCTTGGTCTAGTCAGAAAGGCACGAACTGAGGAAGCCTCTTGGATGAGAGGCGAAACGTCTTCACGGATATACTATACCAAGTCCAGCTGCACTTGATTCAACTCCTTTGGATATACATCACCTTGACTGGTTCAATTATAACTATTGAACTCCAAAATTAATGGTTAATATGAGACTGACTCATGAGACTGACTCAACGAGACTGATTTGATTATTCCATCAATTCTAGTAGTTTACTTAAATATTAACCACCAAAATTAATGGTAAATGATTCATGAGACGGATTTTGTGAGATTGATTTTATGAGACTGTATGTCACGGTATTACAATGGTGAAGTATGAAAGATGAGAAAAAAATTATAATAGTCTGTGCATAAGAACCGTAATATACTAGTTCACTCAGACTAGAAACATTTGTTTGGGATAAGATGACACACTGTCAGAATCGGAGAAGCATCACCACATCCCTGGCTTTAGTAACCCCCCCCCCCATCTCTCACGCCATCTCTCCATTCCACACCATTTTTCAAAAGTACATATTGGATGGAGAAAAGCTGAAGCCATGTGCTAAATTACTCTTGGTGGCTTGTCAAAATGGCTGCCTCTAAATACCTTTCACTGGCAAGGTCAGATTTTGCAAGTGCAGTTTTTACCATGCATCAAGACAAAGTGAAGATTCTTTCTGGGAATATTGATTGTTTTCTGTTTAGTAGTCAAGATCTTCAATTTGACTCTAGTTTTCCCCATTATTGGTTCAATCTTTTGCTTTTGGCTCAGCCACTGTGCAGTGAGAATTTAAAAGATGCAATTTACCAGCCTTGGTTTTTAGTAGTTGCCTTGCTGATATTTGGATGACAAGAGTCAGAATTGTCTATATTTTCACTTCTTGAGTGGACTTGATAAAAGGTGAATTGATTATAGTCTTGCTATTCCCTGTGCAGGCATCATCTCTCCCTTTGTCCATCATCATAGTGGGGGTCGGGCCTGCGGAGTTTGACGGTAAGGATTCACAGCATTTTTTTCTCTCTTCTTGTCTTGTATAGCCTCTTGAAACAACAGCTTTTATTGCCACTGCTAATGATAAATAATAATCTGGAAATACTTCAGAGTCCTGAAGACTGCAGTTTTTGTTTGATTTGCTGGAACCTCAGGTTATGCATTGTGTTTGCAGTGGTGTTTTAGCAATCCAGATACCAGAGGACCAGTTTGAGTTAAACCCATGTCACCAGTGCCATTATGTCAGTACCTTCCCAATGGTAAATTAAACATAAAACATGGTTCTAGCTGGTGAAGTTGTGTCTATTGGTAAAGGTCTTGTGGAAATTTGGTCTACTCACAACAACTCAATTCTTCTGCAAACTCCGTACTACTTGCTTTCTCCTGCATTTGGCTGCTATACTGAAAATGTAAAATGACATGTGCGTTAGTTTTCATGGAATAGTCCTGCCTCACAGTAACCATAGAAATGAGCAACTACAAAAACCGCTAATGATTTAGATGTTTGTGGTTAGCTATTTTCATAAATAAGCCATTGTCATAAATAAGGAAAAGATAGAAAGAATTAAAAATACATTCGTTTGTATGTTAATCTGAGGATTGTAACTTCAATACAGTAAAATAACCAGAATTATTGATAAAGAATTGAACCTTATGCCGGCTAATAAAGTCTTTCATATCTGACTTTGGAAGAATACATGAATTGCCTCCCTGAAGATTTCATCCATCAAACTGTCTTCCTGTTGAATTTTTCATTGTGGGAATTCATTTTATATTTGACCTCATTCATTTAAGCAATTGACATTTACCTTCCATTAAAGGCTTCAGCAGCGCCTCTAGTGCATGAACGGAGAACTACAGCCCGTATGACGCTCAGTCAGCCTGAAATTTTTATATATATATATACACACACACACACACACACACACACACACACACATACAGGCACACACACACACACTATATATATATAAATATATATGTGTGTGTGTGTGTGTGAGTGTGCGCCTGTGTGTGCGGGTACTCATTGTATGTGTGTGTCTCTATGGTTGCTATATATGTGTGCCTTGTTCTTTTATGTTAGTTTGCATCACCTTGGCTCTCTGTTGTGTCATTTGAATTTGTTTTTTCATCTGCTCTAGCTCAAAGCTTCTGGAAGCTCTGTTGTTTTATCCTCCACTTTATTTTTGATTTTTTCCACGTGTGTGCCGTGTATTTGGTCTTCAAGTTGACTTGATGTCTGCTCAGCTTCACGTACGTAGCCATGGCTGAAATGACAGCCCAAGTTGTTTTGTGTCTCCGCCAGAATGATTTCAGTATAGTAGCGACATACCTGTTGTGCATACATGCTCGCCTTCAATGTCATGGTGCCATCCCCTTTATTTCTTCTGGGTTTTTCTTTTCTGAGTGAGTGATGTGTGAAACTACTACAAGCTGCTGTGTACCAGAGTCAAATTCCTCATGTACATGCACACTCAGCTGATAAAGTTGATTCTGATTCTGAGTATCATATTTCAGACTAGGATAAGCTGTTGTAGAAGAGCTGCTGTTGAGTAAAAGTTTTTGGAACGACACATCAGTTGGGTTTTGTCTTTCATGGACAGCAGGGTGTGAATGAATGCAAGCGTCATCGTCTACATTTCGCAAGTTTTGAAATTATTGTTTGAATGCTGCACTTTAAATCAGGCATGCAGCCTCTGGAAGCCAGTAGACTGAATTCTTCTCTTTTTCTGAGTCAAATGACCCGAGATGTAAATGTATGTTATTTCATTTTGAACGTGACATTGTTTTTTTGTGTTTATTCTCACTTTCCACCATTGACTATGTGACAATTGTTTCGACTATTATTTTCTTCACTGCTCTTTTGTCCTTCCATCAGTTGCACCGACAAAGTGCAAGGGAACATCTTTTCTCTTGCTTACCCCCCCCTCTTCTTTTTCATCTTCTCTCTGTCTCTTTCCTTCTCCTTATTCTCTCTGTCTTTCTCTAGCCATGGAAGAATTAGATGGCGATGAAGTCAGAGTATCCTCCAGAGGACGTTTTGCTGAGAGGGACATTGTACAGGTACTTATTGTCTGCTTCTTCCTCTTTCGGCTTATTCCCTGTTTCTCAGGGGTCACCACAGCAAGTACAGGTACTTATTTTTACCTCATTTAATGAGCATACCTGACTTAAAACATACGTTCCTAGTGCCGATAATGGCACAGAGAAGTAAATCCAGAGAAATTACACAATTACAACAATGGTCACTCCGGGGGGGGGCATCTGTCTGCAGTCCTCCATTATCCATGAGAGGGGAGAAAGTCTGCCCACTCATTCTGAATGTAGCGATAGACCGTCAGCCCGAGTCTCTTCTGCATTAGTCTAGCTTAAATGTTCCCAAGCAGGCTGGGCAGCATGGTCCTGTGACAGTTGGAATACGTTTGATGCAATGGTCCCAAAGTCCATATGAAATAGAAGAGACGTATCTGACATATCAGTACCCCAGCAATGTTCAGAGTCTTCATTATTTCTGAATGGGACTCGTTCACCCTGGGACCTTGCCTTTGTGGAGTTTCTCACTACAGTACAGATGACCTCTGCCAAACAGCCAAGCACAGACTTACAGAATACTCCAGCCCTCCACCTGCATGTCTTTGGGGTTCAAGGGCTGGCTGATGGGGAAGAAAATGAGTGTCTGGTGTGGCTATCATGTTTTGTTTTGTTTTGTTTTGGGTTTTTTTCCAAACACGATTGTCATCCGACTATTTTGGACCAACATCCGCGATTAGAAAACTCTTTAGATATCATTAATGATGATTAAAGTGAAATGATGATCAAAGTTTTGGAAAGGTCAGTTGGAGCAAAAGAGCCTCAAGCTGGGCACACAAGAGGTCTTTTGAAATCCTAACTGATAGTGAAAATGAGGGAGATTGCACACATGAAGACATATTTCACTGGGAGTTTTTTTGGCTTTCAGTTATCAGAACACACACACACTAGATCCCAAGGTCAAGACAACGAATCACACTTAACTTCATTCAGTCCTGACTCTATTGTTTTAACCAGCAGGTGGCGTTAATGCAAAAGTTTGGATATCAAGCACCATTAACATTCAAAGAAGAAAAAGACTGGCAGAAATTCTTGTAATCCAACATGACTTCCTGCTAAACAAATACAGATGTTAACAGTCAGACACTTTTTTGTCTGGCTTTTTTTTTAGAAAATCAAACAGAAATTTGTGAAAATTGTTTTGCTGTTTTAAGTTCGTAATCAGTTTGCCTCTCATTGGGCCTCGTAAATCAATAGCTTGTACGTACGAATTTATTCTTACACCCATGGATTTTTTTTTTTTAGATCTCAAGATTGTCTGATAGTCAGATTCAAAGCCTGAAGGTTATTTGTAATTCCTTCCCCCTAACATCTATTGTCTACCTCTTGCAATAACCAATTACCCAGGCTTGCAAAGACATCAGTGTTAGCCAATTGGGGTCTAAATTTAGGGGTTAGCTAAGTTCTACACTGGTCTCTGAAACAAACTTCTAGGCTAAATAATTCCATGGGTGTGTAAGAACAAATGTGTATTTATGAACAATCGATGAATGAGGCCCATTGGCTGTTGTGGGTTTCAGTTCCCGTTCACATTACAGGATTTCAAATTGTAAATATCAGACGTGTGATATTAATCAGAGAGGCCCCCACTGGCTTAGGGGGCTAAAGATTGCATTTTAAATGTCTCACACTACATAATCATCTGGGAAGATAATCACTTTCAAGTAGATTCAAATCAAGAATGTCCCCTGATCCTCAAGAGGGGCAAATCGGGACTGAAATTGGGCCAATTATCCTGTACTGCATGTAGTTGCTAGCCTGAAGAAGGCCACTTCATGACATCAATGTAGTGTGAAAAAAAATCTCTCATGGGATTCTGTTGCTGCCTTTCCATTTTGGAGTCAATTAGGAGGGGATGTTGCACTCAGTTTTGTTTATCTGCCTTCCCTGCCATATGGTCCAACTAATTTAAATTAATTTCAGGAACAAAGACTATGCCTAAAACAATATAACCACCTGCCTACATCTGTGTCTACTTAAGTACAACTAACCCCTTCCTCTCCCAGTTTTCACATATACACACGGAACAAAGCTTTCCAAACTACAACAGCTCATTAAAATTGAGCAATCCAACTCTTACATCACCATGGAGCACAAGCTTCTACTCTATCCATCTGACAATGGCGTATTCGAGGAGGAGCTGCCCAGTGCAGTAGTGTCAGAGTCTGACCTACTCGCCATGCTCCAATGTGTTGGAAACCATTTTGTCGTGGCCCTGCGGCCAAAATCCTCCTTTTCTTACTAACCTGTCCCTTTTTCCCTACTGCCCCAAGCCTTCCCTTCTCCCTTCCCCATCACCCCAATGTTTTTACCATCCATGCTAACCCCTCTTCCCTACACCCCCCCCCCAACTGGCCCAGCAACCTTTCCTTCAGGCTGGTTTGAGAAGAATGACACAGAGATAGAACAGCGCATCGCCAAGAAAAAGAGGGTCTTTCATGCCTGGCAAAATTATATGGCCTGCAAAGCTAAAAGAGTGGCTCACTCCAGAGCCAAGGCAGACGTCCAGAGATGGGTGAGGGAGCTTAAGAACTCTTGGTGGACAGAAAAAATTTCTGTAAATCCAGTGACTGGCAGAATCAGATGACACCAGAAGCTTTTTAGGCGCTACTAAAGCCGTCTGTTGTCCAAGCAACCTTGGCTTAAACTCCCTGTGCTCAAAGGATGGGTGGTAGCTACTAAAGGACAATGAGTCCATTAACGCCTGATGGAAGGAGCACTTCCAGGAACTCAACTGCAACAACACAGCTGAACCAGACATTGCCAGACACATTCCCCAAAGTCCCATCAGAGAAGACATTGGGTAGCCTCCCACCCTGATAGAGGGTCAAGATGCCATCAGGAGCCCTAAGAACAACAAGGCCACCAGTCCAGATGGGGTCCCAACTGAGATCTTAAAGGAAGTTGGACCAGAGCCGCATGTACCACAATCACGCCCTCCTCTTCAAGGTCTGGGAAAAAGAACTTCCCTCAGAGCTCAGGGATGCTCATAATAGTGGCCATATTCAAGAAAGGGGACAAGGCGGAATGTGGAAACTACCAGGAGCAGCTCACTCCTGTCAACAACAGGCAAAGTCCTCGCTCACATTCTCGCAAACCGACCGCTATCACTGGCTGAGGAAGTATTCCCAGAATCTCAGTTTGGCTTCTGCCCATCCAGAGGTACAGCAGACATGATATTTACAGCATGTCAACTCCAGGAAAAATGCCGTGAACAAAGGCAGCCTTTGTACATGGATTTCATAGACCTGACAAAGACCTTTGACTCAGTAGACTGCTAGGCTCTGTGGAGCATACTATCAAGATATGGCTGCCCTGACAAATACATCAGAATATTGAGGCTTCTACATAACGGCATGTCAGTCACCGTGCTCAACAACAGCAGCTTTGAGTCAGAGCCCTTCACTTTGGAAACAGGGGTCAAACAGGGGTTCATCATCGCACCCACCCTGTTTGCCATCTTTATTGCTGCCATACTCAACCCCATTGGCGAAGAGCTGCAACGGGGGATCCCAATCCTATACAGAACTGATGGCAGGCTCTTCAGCCTTAATAGGTTCAAGGCCAAGAGCAACGTCTGCAACACCTCCATCATGGAGATTCAGTATGCAGACGACAACGCCATCGCAGCACACACTCCAGAAGACCTCCAGGACATTCTGAATGCCTTTGCCAAGGTATACAGAGCCCTGGGTCTAGCATTAAACATCAAGAAGACCCGGGTCCTATATCATCCTCCCCCCACCTAAACAGCCATCTACCCAGCCTACCATAAAAGTGGACAGCAAAATTCTTGAAAACGTTTATCACTTCCCCTATCTCAGCAGCCTTCTTGCCTCAAAAGCTGACATTGTCTCATAGGTCAACCATCGGCTGAGTTGTGCCAGTGATGCTTATGCCAGACTCAGGAACAGTCTTTGAAGACCGAGACCTAAAGGCCCAAACAAAACTCCTGGTCTATGGAGCAGTTGTTTTCCCCATCCTGTTGTATGGAGCAAAGTCATAGACCACCTGCAGCAGACAACTGAGAGCCCTGGAACAATACCACCAAAGATCCTTACGAAAGATCCTGAGGATCAGGTGAAAGAACAGACGCACCAACATCAGCATTCTGGAAGAAGCCAACATGACGAACATCACCACCACAATAATGCAGCACCAACGCTGATGGACAGGCCATGTCATCGGCATGTCCAACACACATCTCCCCAAACAGATCCTATACTCCAAGCTGACGGAAGGTCAGCGAGCTCCCGGCATGGAAAACAAACATTTCAAGGAAAATAGCAAGACCAGTCTGAAGAAATTCAACATCACATCGAGCAACTGGGAACACATTGCACTGGATAGGTGCTCCTGAAAGAAATCCGTGCAGGAAGGAGCTGCATGTCATGAAATGGAACTCTACTGTGCCGCAGAGAAAAAGTGACAGCATTGCAAGGAGAGAGAGAAAAAGGCTCAACCACCACCACCGACCATCACCCAAAGTATGTAAATCTGAAGACCCACAAGTAGACAACCCAACTGAGAGGACAATCATACTTGCTTCAAGTGACCGATGATGATGATCTCCCAAGTCATGCTAGACAAGGCACAAACTGAGCCGATGCTGTGGAATCACTTAATTTCCCCTCCCATCAGATTTAGCAGCTACAGTAGAGTTCTCAGCCAGAGGAATATTTCGGCCCTCACTCCTTTTCTTTTGCTGTTTATGTAATGTACTCCCTCACAGCAGTGGCTCCTCTTTATGGAACTCGAGTGGTCGAAACATGCCATTCTCTCACACACCGACAACGATGCCTTTAAACATAATAATGGCCAACCTGTCTATTGGAAACCATGGAGTTCACATGAAAGCTCGCCTGGCTCACAGCTCAACAACAAGTCAGCATGGCAGATGTTCATCCTCTAAAACTCCAACGCCAACCTACTGTCTTCCTCCTCGATCCAAAAAACGCTCCAAAAAATTAGACTTCATACAGAGTCCACAGCAACCTTGAAAATGTCAGGAAAACACATGCTTATCTCCATATATGAAGGGGAGCTCCCTTTGCAGGGCCATCCCAGGGGGCGGGAGGGCAAGTAGAATAATACAGTGAAAATAATATAATACATACAATACCATAATACAAGTAGAATAATGCAGCATCATTATGCATATAATCTCAACTTTGAATTTTCTATTATAATCTTTCATCATCTCATCTCATCATCAGCCGCTTGTCGAGTCACGGTGGCAGCGAGCTAAGTAGGGCACTCCAGACGTCCCTCTCCCAAGCAATGCCCTCCAGCTCCCTCGGGGAGATCCGAAGGCATTCCAGGCCAGATTGGACACATAGTCCCTCCAGTGAGTTCTGGGTCTACTCCGGGGTCTCCTCCCAGTTGGACGTGCCCGGAAAACCTCATAGTCTTATAGTCTATATCTTTGCATTCTAGTGGCGGCTAGCGTTAGCACACTTGTTTTTGGTCCTATAATTTTCAGCAGTGGCTTGTGGTCTGTCAACAAGTGGAACTTCCTACCATAAATATATTCATGGAACTTCATAACCCCAAATACCAGATCGAGTGCCTCCTTCTTGATTTATGAGCAATTTTGTTCAGTTTTTGTCAACATTCTGGATGCGAATGTGATTGGTCTCTCACTTCCATCTTTCATTTTGTAGCTAATTACAGAACCAACCAACCAAATATTGTAGTCTTTCAAAGGCAAAACATCAACTCTCAAACTATTGGCTTTATATCATCAAGTCAGCTCAGCTGTCACTTTATTTTGGCATGTTGAAGTATGACAGTATGTTATAACTCAATATTTAAGATTTATAGCCTATATTTCCTTAAGATTTTTGATCATTTTTCAGACTGGTCATTAAATGTAGCCTCCGGTCACAGCCATAAGCACCCGCTAGCTTTGGATGCCTGTTCAGCCACCACATCTGTGGAAGTGTTGACAAATTTAATCAGTGATCCTCACAGTGACTTATGAAATGCTTCCTTCTTTTTAATGTTGTTTCATTTGTTCAGCTCCAAACTTGTGTTTTCAAAATCGGTTGCACTCTCGTGGAGCTGATGTTGTTTTCTTTCTCCTTCTTCCTCGCAGTGAGCAGTGAGATAGCGCAGTCGCAGTCATTGAGACTGCACCTCCATGCTTCAAGTCCATTCATACAAATTCAACCAGATCTGATAAGAAAGGCGGTGGAATAGCTGCTGTCTTCTCTGATCCTTAAAGCTGCAAGGAAATCTCCCTTGGGGAATTCACATCTTTTGAATACCTTACCTTTTCTATACATTTTCTATACGATTTAATAATTACTGTTGGCCACCAAAATCTAAATATGGCTTTGTGCCATGTATGTATGTGCTCCCACTCACACAAGTTATACAAAAACACAGAATAAATTATCATAATTATACAGATGAGTCACAACTTTATATATCCTTATCTCTTGATGACCTAGAGCTTATACATTCCCTAAGGCAACTTTATTTATATAACACATTTTATACCAAGGCAGACTCAGTGTTTCACATAAAAAAATTAAAAAATATCATACAATAAAACATGATTTAAATAGTAATTCATTAAAAGACATTTAAATTTAAAAAAATAAAAACAAAATGTAATGCAAGGTTTACAGCTTTGTCAAAGTGCAAGGTTTGCAGTTTAGCAGAAAGCAATGGTAAACGTTTTTAATATGGATTTAAGAGTAGTCAGTGTTGGAGCAAGTCTCAAATCTTCTGGAAGTTTATTCCAGCTATTTGTTGCATAGTAGCTAAAAATACATCAAAGGACATGCATGTTAGGATTAATACTCCCGTCTGTGCCCCTGACCAAGGCAAGACAAGGCAAATTTATCCATGTAGCACATCCAATTCAGTTTTATCTTTGTTTAACTGAAGAAAATTCTGAGAAATCCAATCATTGATTTGTTCAACACACTTACTCAGTGCGTGTATGGTATTATAATCCCCTAGTGATGTGCTTATGTAAATCTGCGTGTCATGTGCGTAATTATGGTAACATATTTTGTTGTTTTCCATAATCTAGACTAATGGGAGCATACAGATGTTAAACAAAAGTGGCCCCAGAATGGAGCCTTGGGGAACTCTACGGGCAATTTTTGTACACTTAGATTTGCAGTAGCAGACCGTGTATTTCAGACCTAGGCCTTCGGTGAGACGTCACCTCCTCATAATTACCCAAAGACAGCCGTCATATCACCATGCTACAATGTTTTAGTCGCAAAAGTGGTTATCATCACAATCATCACCATCATCAAGTTACTTGACACTTTTCACTTTCACAACAGCGACATCGTGTCACGACATGGTGTAACGTACAGCCGTACTGGAAGTAATCCCTCTGGGCATATAAATATGATATCAAGAAACTCAACAAACACATCCCAGCCGGGCCGCTGAGCATAAAAACATCAAACATTAAGCAAATCAACTAGCTGTACAAAAAAAAAAACATTTGACTCACAAGTGTTGCCTATTTCAAGACAAAATCCGTTCTCCTTTCTTTCTGGATGAAACGGTCGATCACATGGTCATAGAGCACTCCTTTGGCTTTTAAATCCATCAGAATGTCCTTTTCAATGACAATGGAGGCCAATGCTGTGAGTCGTGTCTGTCCCTTTGTATTCCTGGAATACGTTTTTATTCCTTTAAGTGCTGAAAATGTCCTTTCAACAGATGCCATGGAAACTGGGACTGTCGAAGCTAAACAAGTCAGTGCATAGAGTACATCACCAACAGCACTAATCAAATCGTCTGTATTTTTCCTGAGGTGCCAGTGAACACCCTGTTGGTAGACAGGTGGTGATGCAAGTCCTTGTCATGCTCGGCCGAAAATGAAAGAAGCTCCAGATAATTACCTTTATTAGTTGAGTCCTTGCCCTCATCATGACCGCGGAATGCTAACTCCTGTTTCCCCGGGAAAATGACACAATGAATCGGCTTCTTCAATATCTCCCTGTTTTGTCTCACTTTTTCATTTTGCATTTCTGTTTCCCTTCTTCGCTGCTCATTCAGTTGCAGGTCCACTCTTGTGTCCCCAAATGTTTTGTGTTTGACTGTTCCCTGGAGGTGTCCTGTGCTATCCTGGTGTCTTAATGCTGACTTGGTAAGACAAGCCAGGTTGTGGAAGCCTGTGTAGTTTCATGACCCCTTCTCTGACGAGAAAAGCAAGCATGCCCAGCAGTAAATGTTTCCGCTTTGCTCGGATCCAGTGAGCCACGGGTACCTTTCGTAGGTAGTTGCCTGGAAATGCCGCACATTCATCTTCCCCGGTTGGGTCAGAGCCGCTAACTGTGGGGTTGATCTGCTCATCTCCACAATCCTTTGCTTTTCCCCAAACGATCATCTTGAAAATGGTGTGACTAATGAATCTGCCACAACATCATTCACGAGTTCTCCTTGAGACATTATTCTCATTCACGGCTAGCTAGCTTAGCTAACTAAATCAAAAACACAAACGCTAGCTAACATTAGCCACCAACTCCGCGATATGCTGTGGAATGCAACCACAACGGTTTGAACCACAGACCTAGGCGCTGCTGCTGATTGGCTGAACAATCGGTCACGTAGGCTGTATGCAGCGAAGGCTCTATGACGCTGTGCAAGTATAAAAGAGTACGCCCATCCGCTACACATCAAAATCCGATTGGTTGAGTAATCTATCAATCCAGTATTAACTCCTAACTTATTTAGATAGCGGAGACCTTCACTCGAGATGCTTAAGGCGCTGACAGGAGGAGTCTTCTCACACGGTTACAACAGGAAAAAAGCCGATTGGATGATTTTTTTTGGCCAACAAGCAGAGCCTCCCAAATTCGTATGTGTAGTTGAAATCGAAATGTAATGTGATATTAACAGACTAATTAGAAGATTGTCTTATACACCTCACAGAACACAGTTAAAAAACAAACAGCACTGTATCAGACAGCATAAAATCAAACAAAGCAGAGTAGACAATAAAAAGTTAATACAACAGATAAGTATAAAATCATCATCCGCACAAAACAATGAAGCGTGGATTAGACTAAATATGCCAGTTTGAAAAGGCATGTTTTGAGATGGGATTTGAAGGTTGAAAGAGAGTCAATGTTGCGAATGTCTTGTGGGAGAGAGTTCCATAGGCGGGGGGGGGGGCAGAATGACTGAAGGCTCTAGACCCCATGGTAGTTAAGTGGGCCAATGGTGTAGTGAGTTGGGGAGCAGAAGGCAGAAGAGAATCTGAGAGTGCGGGAGGACGTGTGGATATGAAGGAGTTCAGAAAGATATGAGGGAGCTAGGTTATTAAGGGTCTTAAAGGTGAGAAGCAGGATCTTGAAGTCAATACGGTATTTAACAGGGAGCCAATGGAGTTGCAGAAGACCAGGAGTGATATGATCTGTGGAAGGAGTTCTGGTAATGATACGGGCAGCTGAATTCTGGGCCAATTGAAGTTTATGAAGACACTTGAGGGGAAGACCAAAGAGGATAGAATTTCAGTAGTCAATATGGGATGTAACCTTGGTGTGAATGAGTATGGTGGTGCTGTTAGGTGTAAGTGATGGGTGAAGACGATTAATATTGTGTAGGTAGAAGTATGCAGACCAAGTAACATTGTTGATATGAGCTTCAAAAGATAATGTGCTGTCCAAGATGACACCCAGACTCTTAACCTGAGGTGATGGAGGAACTATTGAACTGTCAATCGTCAGAGGAAAAACTATCAGGTTTAGCCAAAGTAGATTTAGTACCTACTAGGAGGACATCGGTTTTATCACTATTAAGTTTGAGTAAGTGGTATGAAAACCAGGATTTAATTTCTAGTAAGCAGTCAGAAAGGGCAGTGGGCAGAAGAGTGGAGGTATGCTTGGTGGGTGGATACAGCTGGGTGTCATTCGCGTAGCAGTGAAATTGAAAGCCAAAATGTGGAATGCCAAAATGTCCTGAAAATGTGGCCAAGAGGTAGTAGGTAAATAATAAATAGGAGGAGTCCCAATACAGAGCCCTGGGGAATACCGGTAGTAACAGGAACGGACTGTGATCTCAACTTTTTAAGTTGGACAAACTGAGTGTGACCAGAGAGATATGATCTAAACTAGTCAAGGGGGGTGCCGGTTATTCCAATGGCAGGTAATCTCTCTAGGAGGATGTTATGTGAGATGGTATCAAAGGCTGCACTCAGATTAAGAAGGAAACATATAGTTAAGAGCTCAGAGTCAGCTGCCATCAACAGATCATTAGTGATTTTCACCAAGGCTGTCTCTGTACTGTGCATGGAGCAAAAACCAGGCTTGAATCGTTCAGATTGTTGTGAGTCAAGTGAGCGTGTACCTAAGATGTGACTGTTCTTTCAAATGTTTTAGAAAAAAATGGTAAATTTGCGATTGTGCGAAAATTATTCAAATTGTTGGGGTTTCTTAAGTATTGGAGTTATTGCAGCTATTTTGAGAGATTAGGGAACAAGACCAGAGGTAAGGGAGGAATGTATGATATCGGTTATTAAAGAAGGTATTCAGGCTTTCACTAAATGATGTCAGAGAAGTAAGACCGCCTTGCATTTCTCAGTTCCAAATTATAAATGCACAGTCTCTCTTTATAGATGTCATAATGAACAGTAAGATTTGTTTTTCGCCACCTGTATTCAACTTTACGACACTCTTTTTTTTTCTATTCTGACCAGCATGGCACATTTCCATGAAGATCTTTTCTTACCAGGGACCATCTTCACCTTAGTGGGTGCCTTGGCATCGATAACATCTGTAATTTTAGAATTAAAATGACCTACAAGCTCATTGATTGAGACCCGAGAGAGGGCGGGTGTGGAAGATAAAGCCTGAATAAATATTTCACCGGGACTTTCAGTGATATGCTGTTTTGTGATTACCTCTGTTTGAGCATTTGTGGACACGGAGACAGTACTCTCAAAGAAATACAGACATGATCAGAGAGAGCGACATCAGTCACCACAACCTTAGCAATGTTCAGACCCTTGGAGGTAATTAAGTCCAGAGTGTGCGCCTTGTAACTCAGTGTATTGATGATGGCTGTCAGGTAATTTTTTTTACACTTGAACAAATACAAAACAGAAAGGCTCGTGTTTCATGCAAAGACTCAGAGACAGAGAAATGCAGCTCATCTCAGTTCTCTGTCTCTGGAGTGCAGAGGTGGAGCTAGAAATCTGGGTGGAATCAAAGACGGTGATTTAAATTTTAAGAGCCATATCAATCATCTCACAGGATCAGTCTTCTACCATCTTAAAAACATTTCAAAATTAAGTGGCTTTCTATCAAAGTCAGACTCTGAGAAATTACTCCGTGGATTTATAACAAGTGGACTAGACTACTGTAGTGGGCTATTCACTGTCCTTCCAAAACCAGTTGTGTGCCAACTACAGTTAATTCAAAACTGTAGACAGTGGACAGTGGACAGTGTGAAAGGTGTAATGTGAGAGCAATAAAACACGCCATCCTGGTTCAGTCTTTGGAAACTCCGTGTTATTATTTTCTCACTTTGATAACTGTAGGCGCACTAATAACGCTTGGTTACAGAAGTAAAAAGTATGAACACATTACATCTGTTCTTACATCTCTGCACTGGCTCAGTGTCAAAACTAGAATCCGCTAGAACTAGAACTCTCAGGTCCAAAGGCAGTGGTCTTCAAACCATATCTCGTACTAACTCTAAAGCAGGGGAGGCTGCCCTTTGTATTTATGCTCCAAGAAGATGGAACGCCCTGCCTGAGGACCTGAGAGAGGCCCCCACACTGAACACTTTTAAAAGCAGGTTAAAAACCATACTTTCCACAACAGCCTATGGCTATGTCCTTGGTTTGTGCGTGTTTTTTATATTTTGTATCTTTTGATATTTGTATATTCTGCTCTGATTGCTGTATAACTGCACTAACACCTGTTGGTATGCATATTTATTTTTTACATTTGCACTTTTATGATTGTGTTTAGATTGCATTGGCACTTTATGAAAAGCACATTGTGTTGCCTGTGTATTAAATGTGCTAAATAAATAAAGTTTGACTTGACTACGTTACGAAGCAATATTGAAAATGAAAAAAAGCTGAATAATTTGTTAGGCGGCCTTGACTATGCATCAATGAAACTGACACACAGGAATTCAATTTTATAGGTATTTTGGGTCAAGAACAGTCATAAAAAAAATCATATTTAAAAAAAAAACTGCAGGGTTGCAGGCCAGACACGAGGCCCTAGCGGCACGAGGCCCTGTGTGGTCACATTCTTCGCTCAGCCCATGCAAAGCGGGCTAAATGTTTATAAACAGCCATGTTCTGGCCATTTGGACCCATCAAACCAGCCACCCTTCGACCCCCTTGATCCCACTGCCTCGCTACCCCTCAATCAATCCCTCATCCTCAATGTCACATTCTCAATAATCCAATCAAACTTGAGTTCTCAATGGCATGGTCTTTGTTAGTGAAATATTAACAATGTTTAAAATTCTTCATAGTTCATATTTGATCATATTTTCCATATCACATAGCCCTAACGAAGTGAGCAAAATACCTACCTCTTAAAAAAGAAATGTCAGTGTATCCTCTAAAGTCTCATTTATGAGTTTCTTATCATGAGAGAAAACAATATCTTGCTGAACCTCTTGCATGACAACTGGGAGTTAGTCCTTCTGTTGTCTACGGGTCAAAAAATGACCCATAACAGTGTTTAACAGCAGAGAAAAGACTCTAAATGATCTTTATTAACCGGAAATTTGATGACTTTTCCTTGAGTGACCCCAACATTAGAAAGAGTGGAATATTTTTTTATTCATATTTCCATGAAAGCTGTACACCACTAGGGTACTAAGATTGTTTTAGGGTCAAGTTTGACCCTAAAACAAAAACTACTTTCTGCACATTTCTGATACTCTCTTAGGCAGTTGCTGCTTTTCTGCTACTTTCTTCTTTCTGCTACACTTTCTTAGGCTGTATATTGCATAGTGCATCTAAGGGATCTATTTTATTGTCTCCCCTCCCCATTTTCAGTTTGTTCCATTCAGAGACTACATCGACCGCTCCGGCAACCAGGTCCTGAGCATGGCCCGGCTAGCTAAAGACGTATTGGCTGAGATTCCCGAGCAGTTGCTGTCATTCATGAAGAGCAGAGGAGTTGAACCGCGACTTCCTCTCTCCTCCTCTCCGCTACCGGAGCTACACAGGCATATCTGATACACACCCCCAGCACACCACCTCCGCCTAAAACTCTGACTGTCTCTCTGCCTCTCCTTATCCACCTTAGATCCTATACACGTTTTCATTGTGAAAGAGCAGAAGGATCAACCTGCAACCCGCACCCCCCCCTTACCTCCACTCGGGTCTTCTGACTACCAAAGCTGAAAAGGCACATCTTACATTGGCACAGTGGACACTCATCCTTTGCCTCTGTCTTTACTCATTTGCTACCTCACCTTGCCTCACTCAAAGCTAATTTTCGTCCATGAAATAGCAGTGGCAGTAGATGGTGACTGTCCTTCTCCATCCCAGACTGCAGACTTTTCATTTGGCAGAAGGTTACTTGACTTGTTATGTTAGTTGGTAAATGTTCTAATCGGCCTTTTTTTCACATCCTGAGAAATAATTTTTCATCAGAATCAGAAACACTTTATTTGTCATTTCATTTCATGCACTTGCGCACATGAAGTGAAGCAAAACATGGTTTCCCCCAGCCCACAGCAGTGCAACACAAAGACAAAAACATACATCCAAAAACTGCAAGAACACATATATCCAAACTAACATATATATATATATATATATATATATATATATATATATATATATATATATATATATATATATATATATATAAACTAAGCAAAATAAAATAAAAAATCACTGTCCCGGAGAACGAACACCAGACAGTATGACTGTCGGAACTGTCGGTCTGCATGGGCTGCTAGCAGTTAGCTTAGCCTTCCCCCCCTTCCACGTCCTGCCAGACTGCCCTCGGTGTTTCCTCGTCGGGCGCAGCTGTGGTCAGGGCCGTGGTCCCTGGGCCCACAGGACGCAGCAGACCAAGCTCCCTCAGCTGATCCAGCGCCAGCTCTCCCAGCGAGAGAGCGAGGCTGGGAGAGCTGTTTCATTCGTCCTTGTCTGCATTGGATAAGTCCGTTTTTTTTCCGGAACCTGGGTCTTAGTTTTGTATTTTCTTTTCATTATGCATATCAGTTATGACGTGTATGATGTCGTTTCACTCACCAGCTTCCTTGTCAAAGTTTTATATACGGGACCCCTGCTGGACACAGCTTTATAAGGCCATCTTACTGAATAAGAGTGTCAGACATGTTTCATCGAGTGCAAGTTAACCCAGATATCCAAACCACTTCTTTAGAAGTCAAAAATAATTGTGCAAATTAAGGGTTACTCCCCAAAATGTCCAATATTACCAACGATATTATCAATGGTATCACACTGCAGAGCCACTTCCAGCTTTAATGTATTGTAGGTAGCAGTAACCACACAGTCTAACTGAGGAATTAGACAGGGCTTTTCTTTTTTCTTTTCTTTTCTTTTCTTTTTTTTTTTTTTTGCTGTTGAAAGGAAAGGTTGAAGGCATGTCATTCAGTTGCCCCATAAAACACTATTGTGAAGCTGTTTCTAGTGGTGGTCCCACGTTCAAAATCTCCAAAATGAAGCCAGTGAGTAAAATGATACAACCGATATACACAATGGCAAAAACTATGAAAATAAAATTCATGTTGTAAAAAAAAAAGTATCCTTTAACACTCCGTGCAGCATGGTAAGAACCTGAGCAAAGACCAAGACAGCAAACTTACATGTAACTCATTCCAGTTCCTGACATGGGAAAAAGAGCCAGTGGTTAACAGTACATTTCAGACTAACACATGGATCTGGTGTTTGTTGGTCAATTTTTGACCACAGTGCAATGTGGTAATTTGTCTTCTGTGGACAGTTTTTTCAGTATTATCATTGATTCCCACACTGACTTGTGCAGAGAGCTATGTCAATAACATTAAACTTGTAGGAGAGCCTGCCACAACCAATTATCTTAGCTCATGCAGCCGAGTCTGTGAGGACACCGGGACTCTAGAACGTTCTCGGTTAACTAGACTTACTCGCTTTAAAGTTCAACTCATGGGAGATTAGTGATGAAGGCGCCAATGTGAATGTCATACAGAATGTGTTGACAGGCTTAATATGGGGGTCCCAGTCACATGTTCATTACTGGCAGTTACAGACAGACCTACACACACTTAAACGTGTATGCACACACATACACACCTCTGTCTGCCACCCCACCCTCTCTCGCTCAGCGTGGGCTGAGGATGGGTGCAGAAATCCCTCCCGCTGGTAGAGAAATGCCAGTTTCTCTGCTGCCCTGCAGAGAGGAAGAGGAACGACGGAGTTAGGAAAACGGAAGAAGGCAGATTAAAGAGAAGAAAGTAAAGCGTGGAGAGATGAAGCTGGAGGAGAGGCATATGGAGCCAGAGGGAAGATGGGAGGGGGGGATCCAAGATGCAGTGTGCAAGAGAGGAAGAGAGAGAGAGAGAGAGAGAGAGAGAGAGAGAGAGAGAGAGAGCAATGGACAAGATGAGGTGAATGGAAGAGATAGTGTTTTTATTTTTTTATTTTCTTAGCGCCGTCATAGAAAGAAAGAAAAGAAGAAAAAGAACATTGTGGCGCGTGTCAGACCCAGACTGTTATAGAAAGACTTACAGTTGAGATGTTCATGGAGGAAAGGATGAATGTCCTCTCTAGCTTGTGTTTTATTTTCTATTGTTACGGTCAGTTTGAGGACTTTTCAGGTCAGAATATTTTATAGGTCGTTATTGTTCTGCAAGAAATGTCTTGCATATTTATATATACTCAGTATATTGCGTTCATATCTGGGAAACAGAACAAGCCGAAAGAAGAAGAAGATTGTTCTGCAAGAAATCTCAATTTGCATTGTGTTTTCAACATGCAGCAGTAGTATAAGATGCATTTTTCCAGGAAAAATGGATAAATGACATTCAGATCTAAGCAGTAGCTGTTAGTGTGATGCATTGTCCCATGCATGTCCCGCCTCATCACCTGCTGTGGTCCAACATTTTGACTCAAAGGCCCAAGGCATTGAACAACACAGACAAAGTCTACCACCTAGTGTTTATTTTGTAAATAGCAGAGTAGGTTTAATATGCATGGTTATGTTAAATAACATTTACGTGCAGACATAATCTGATGCAGGTATCCTCGATGTCCCTCGAACGGTAACGTCAGACAGATGCTCAGCAGTCTGTTCTGCTGTCTAAGGGCCGTGTTAGTCACAGGTTTTATTTAATGGACACCTCCCATCAACCAGCACAACAGCACACAACCTGTATAGTCAACGACACTACACTTAGATAACTGCCTTTACTTAACAAACACAACTTGCCTTTCAAGATAAACCAAGTTGATCATGAAAAGAGCAACGTGTCAATGTTCATATCTAAATTGTGACGCTCGGCCACTTTACAAGACTGTGTTTATGTTACTGTGTCAGGGTGGCAAAAAAAAAGGTACTTAAGCTGTTTTAAGTGTTTCCGTAACTTACTTTTGTGGGTTTATTTTGGTTTCCTTTCTATTTTCTTTTTATGTGTATCTTCACTATAATTACATTAAATGTCTTGTGTCTTGCATGTTGGAGACTCAATGTGCTGCTGTATTTTGTTCAAAAGGTGTCCAAAAAAGTGATAGAAATATATCTAATATGCATCCAGATGTGTCACTGTACATTGTATTGTTCGTAAAAAAAAATAGATAATAATAATTAGCATGTCTTATAGGAACCTCGTACTTCCAGTAAGTAAATGTCCCATCTCCCAGTAATGATAAATAAACTTTATATGTATCACACCTTTCTAAGTATTACAAGGTGTGTACTTTGTTCTCATTAGTGGACATGCATTGTCACCTTCCTCTATGATTTGGCTTACCGTGCATGTCACAAAAAGAAGAAACTGGACATACAAGGTCTCTGAAAGACATCTGCAGTATGAAGTCTAATATATAGGTTACTTAAGCCTGTAGTTTGTGTTTTGTACCATATTTTAAGGAATTTTGTCAGTCTCTTTTAGGCTAATGGCGTGAATAGAAGTATATTCAGTCCATTAATGTCAATGTTATGAAGTATTACGATACGCTAATGGTGTGAATAGAAGTATATTCAGTCCATTAATGTCAAGGTTATGAAGTATTACAATACATGTCACTGCAATGACAGTCGTGGTGGGCATCCAACAGCTTTTGCCTTGTAAATACAAGGTGAGCACTGAATATGATGTAAAGCAGAGATGTAAAATACTTTGATTATGATGTTTTAATCTGTCTATATATTATATATATGTTGACATGTTTAAGTGTCTAGATAGAATGGATGTAGTAGACGGCCAGAAACCATCTTGACTGCGTTTTGATATGAGGCTTTTGAGCTCTCTCTCTTCCATTTGTGCTTGATAGAAATGCATTATAGTAACACATAATGCGACACAATATGGTTAATGTGTTTTGTTGTTTGTAAAGAAAGATAATTTAAGGTGGCAGTTGGTCACGTTGATGTAAAATAAATTTACTTACAATAACTTAAGAGAGACTTGACATTCTTGAGATGCCATTAACCGTATTTGGTTTCAAAATAAAGTGAATTGTAAACAACACAATAAAGCACTTTAATATACAATATATGACGGTGACCTCAAGATCATTTAAACTTTTAATCCTCAGGCTCATAGTTGTTGTGTATATTACTTATGGTGCACTGGCTGTGCCAGAGGTCCATTTTAAGTGGGTCTAGTGTCTGCTGGTGAAGGTCTTCCACAGTCTTGGTCTACCATGCCTGCATGCTGCACACAGCCTTGATTCCCATTCACACTTAATGCTACTTGCCTTATTCTTCTGCATGTGTGTGCAAGGGCAAAGATGTAAGATACTATGTTTCATATCATGTTGATGCATGCTCAATAAGCCAGGTAAGAAGATCAAAGAAGGTTGAATCACTTCATCTGGATACAATGTTTATTGCCAGATACAAACATATCTGGATACAATGTTTATTGACAGATACAAATGTATCTGGATACAATGTTTATTGACAGATACAAATGTATCTGGATACAATGTTTTTTGACAGATGCAAATGTATCTGGATACAATGTTTGTTGACAGATACAAATACACATTTTCCAGTGTATTTGTTGCCATTTTGTGGTAAATGTAAATGCCTAACAGTTTGCACAGGACTGCCGCACTAAAGTTACTTTAATTTTGATTTGTGATGGAATTCCTGCACACACAGCACTCAGACATCACGAGTCGTTTACATGACTATGAATCTATCCTGGATAATGCTGAAATGACTTATTAAGACTCCTTTGTATTTAACATCCAGAAATGCTGTTTTGTTGTGTGCCAGGACGGAGTCATGAATAGAGAGGAAGAGAGTGAGTGAATGAGTGAAGAGCTGAGATGCTTAAAGTGGCTCTTACCTGAAATAATTCCTCACATTTAAAGCAGCACAGGTAACTTTTTTTGTTTTAACATGTCATTAATTTCATATTGGCCGCATATGGAATGGCTAGCCATGGTGGCCCAGTGGTTAGCACTGTTGTCTTACAGCAAGAAGGTCCTGGGTTCAAACCCCAGGCCGTCCCAGTTCCTTTCTGTGTGGAGTTTGCATGTTCTCCCCGTGTCTGCGTGGGTTTCCTCTGGGTGCTCCGGTTTCCTCCCACCATCAAAAAGACATGCATGTTAGAGTTATGTTCCTGCCTGTGCCCCTGAGCAAGGCAATGGAAATAACTGGAGTTGGTCCCCGGGTGCTGCAGCTGCTCACTGCGCCTATACAATAGGATGGGTTAAATACAGAGGGTGAATTTCGTTGTATGCTTGCTTAAAATGACGAGTCTTAAAAAAAAAGGGGAAAAAATTCATGTATTTTGTCCCAGGAGGTTTCATGAAATATAGGAACGGCACTGATACAGAGATTTTACTTCGCAACATCTATGAATATAACGCCTCCTATTCCGCAATAGTCTTTTGACCTATAGCTTGTAAACAAATGTGCTATGCTATGAAGAAAAAACAAAATCCCTCGGTTGTCTTTGTGACAGGTGACATAAAGACATTGCTGAAATTCAAAAAGTCACTGAATTGAGCGCTGTCATGTATGCTGGGTTAAGTCTTTATGAATAAATCTCGTGCTGGAATGAATGTCTTACTATGAGAACACACCCACTACCTTATATTTGGGACACATAGAACTTTGATTGATATTCCCTAAATAGGGTTTTTAGTAAAGCTTCGGTGTAGGAATGGGTAGACAACAGAGAAAGAAGAACAAGAGTCACTAAACACGTCATCATAATTACACAGAGGGGTCGATGCTGGATATGCTGCGATGGGTGAATGCTGTGAAAAGAGACAGAAACCCTTTCCTTTCATGTGAATAGACTGTTTACACCGTTATCCTCACTTTCTATAGTTTTGGTGGATTTGGCTCCGTCTGGTGGTTGTTTTATGCCACAACCCAGAGCTGCATTTGAATTGAACCCACACCTGAACTGTTCGTGTGCAGGTCACAAGTTTTGACGTTTCCAGATTTTGGTGCAACACCAGCAAGACCGCCCTAGTCTAGTCGGGGTATTTTGGAGCAAGACGCTTGATGGTAATATTAAGCCACATATCAATCATGTAATCAAACCCATTTAAACATTGGATAATGTCCAGCTTTCTATTTTAACATCTATCATCTGTCCTTCTGCATTCAACATGCAAGCTGCTTCTCCTCCTCCTCCTTCTCTTCTCCTCCTTCTCCTCTTCTCAACATCTCCTCTTTCTTCTCCTCCTCCTTCTCCTCTTCTCATTCTTCTCTTCTCCTCCTCCCTCTCCTCCTTCTCCTCCTCCTCTTCTCCCCCTCCTTCTCCTCCTCCTCTTCTCCTCCTTCTCCTCTTCTCATCCATCCCTTCCTTCTCTTCTCCTCCTTCTCCTTCTAATCTCCTCCCTCTCCTCCTCCTTCTTGTTTTGTGGCAGCAGACTCAACACATTTCCTCTGTGTTACACATGAAGACGTGGGAATGGTGGACCCCACCGGCACCAGTGAAGAGCATCATTACAGAGGAACAGTTACAGTGTGCTAATTCACTGAATGACTGTTGCTACCAAATGCAGGTGAGAAAAGATATTAAATATGGCATTTTGATATGAAAAAATAGGGATTACATCTTTAACACAGTCATTTTTGTGCAGGGATGAGTGTTGGAAGGAGAGAGAATGGAGAAGCTGTAAGGAGAGTGTGGAGGGTCAGCTGGAGAGGGGCAAAACAGAGATAGACAGAAGCAAAGCAGAAAGTGAAGGAAGTGAAGTGAATGAGACGTGACAGCAGGGCGGCCGTGAGTCACCGTTAACACCCCGACCGCGGCCGCGCGGCTCCGTGTCAGATAGGCTGCCTCCCAGAGGTGTTTTCCTTCCCATTTACCCACGAGGCCGCTCGCAGCAACAACCCTGCAACAACACGGCGAGCAAACCCTGATGTCATTAGAACCTCTTTTTTTTTCTAAACATCTTTTTTTATGAGGATGTGGAAAGAAACAAGGAACAACATCTGGTGAAAACGTGCGTTATTTAAAGGGACTTGAACAAACCAGGTTTTGTGGGACTTTGGGTAATAGGTCGGGCTTAGCTCAGGGAGGCTTAGCTCAGGGAAACTTTGCTAAAATATAAATGGAGCTTTCAAGCAAGAAAAAAAGAATGAAGAAAAAAAAAGACCTGGGATACACACAAGGTCTGAAGTGGGAACTCTGCTTCTACCAGGATACCAGGCCTGGAAAGACTACCAGGATACCAGGCCTGGAAAGACTACCAGGATACCAGGCCTGGAAAGACAACCAGGATACCAGACCTAGAAGGACTACCAGGATATCAGGCCTAGAAAGACTACCAGGATACCAGGCCTAGAAAGACTACCAGGATACCAGGCCTGGAAAGACTACCAGGATACCAAGCCTGAAAAGACTACCAGGGTACCAGGCCTAGAAAGACTACCAGGATACCAGGCCTAGAAAGACTACCAGGATACCAGGCCTAGAAAGACTACCAGGATACCAGGCCTGGAAAGACTACCGAGATATTTTGCACAAGTTACATCACTTATATTTTGCAAAGGACTCGGTGGCAAATTTTCTCAATAAAATTATGCAAGATACTAGTTTCAAGCAAAGCCACAGGGGGTTATGCACATCTGGCACACCTGAGATGTGGAATAATCACCTGTTTCCAGGTGGTCTTGGGGAATAATATGGTGGTAGTGTCACAGCAAATATTTATTTTTGATTAAATCAGCTGACAGATCTTCTAGCGTCGTCAGGGCTGGAGGTGAAATGCTGAGAAGTTTGCGTGCTGGAAGTAGTCAAACGGGTTGTGTGAATCCAGAGAGCCCGTCCGGCTCCAGCACCAGTGATTAAAGTGGTTGGATGTGGTTAATTTCCACCTCTGAACCCAAACTACTGCGGCCTGTTTGTGTGCCTTTCTGTTTTTCCACTTACCTCATCTCCGAGCTGCTTTACAAAACAATATTTTGTTGTTGTGTTAAGCAGCAGCTGAGGGGGGTTGTGCAGTTGTAAATCTAAGAAAAATAGGGCCGATGTCAACACAATAAAGGCCTTGTGCTGGCCCGTGTCACTCGCGTCTGCAGCGTACGTCTATCTGCTGAGGTTATGGGACCAAATACCCGTGATGCTCCGCGTTTCTGCTGCACACACTGTGAGGCGCGCGCTCATGTGAACACAACTCACATCCGACACTGCCCCGGTTCATTCATGTAGCTTGATGGGTAGAGGGGCAGATATTTATTTATTTATTTATTTATTTATTTATTTATTTCAGATGGGCTTCTAAGCTCAAAATACCTGCACACAGTGTTACATGATAACTTGCCCCCCCTTTTTTTTCTCCCCAACTACTTGGCCAATCACCCCCATCCCAGTCTGTTGATCCGCAGAGGGCTGCAGAATACCACATGCCTCCTCAGATATATGTGGAGTCACCAGCTGCTTCTTTTCACCTGACAGTGAGGAGTTTCACCAGGGGGACATAGTGCGTCCCAGACAGCATCCGGATGTGGGTCACTTCAGGCAATGATGCGGCACTGATGGTCTTCTTCCGGCCCTGACAAACTGGATGTGAGCCTGAAGTGGCCCACATGTATAACAGCAAATATGGCCCAAATATGCCAAATCAAATGTGGGCCTTTTTTGGTGCTCTCGGCAAGATGTGATCTGGATGTGACCCTGAAGTGGCCCGTGTGGTAAATGGTGAATATGGCCCAAATGTCACTAAACAAATATGGGCCACCTTTGGCAAATATGTGGCGCATCATGCGGCATTGCTATGGCTTGGTTCTGGCCCAGATCTGGCAAACAGTAGCGGACTGCTCAAGTGCCATCATTCCACATGGTATGTGGGCCGGATGAAGTGTCGGGGGCCCGGCCACAGCAATTTTGCTATCTGGGATGGAAGGATCCCACTATCCCCCCTCCCCCCCGAACAGGTGCCCTGACCATCCAACCAGAGGAGATGCTAGTGCAGCGACCAGGACACATACCCACCTCCGACTTCCCACCTGCAGACACAGCGAATTGTGTCTGTGGGGACGCCCGACCAAGCCGGAGGTAACACGGGGATTCGATCCGGCGATCCCCGTGTTGGTAGGCAACAGAATAGATCACCACGCTACCCCATAACTTGCTTTTGATAACAGTTTACACCTATAGGGCCTTTATGGTCTGCCACCTGTAGCTGCGACAATGTCAACAGCAAGTACCTGAGCTGGAGGAACTGTAACGGAAGATGTCTTTCTACTTCCCTTTAGTCCCTTTTACTCTTGAATTGACTGGAAAGAGTAAATCTCGTCGATGCTGTTCTTACAGCAAAGCAACGGTCCTGCTGAGTGGCTGCATAACAAACTAAACTAACTAGCTCCTCGTCATGATGTAAAATGTCATGATCTTCCAGTCTCCTGCATCTGAAGATAAAAAGTAGACTTTGGGGAAGGAAACTCCAAACCACTCAGTCCTCACTTGACCACTATGGTTACCAGCGAAGCAAAACATTTTCAAATTTGATCGTACAGACAAGAGCAGGAAGGAAGCGAGGGGGACTTATTATGCTGTTCCTTTGGAGTCTGAATGAAGGCGAGGCTTTGTTCTCTGTGTCTGTAAACGGTTTGGATTAGGACGGGACCAGGGCGAGCGAATCCAGGTCTTGGAGGCATAATATTCTCTCTGGAGCGTAGCGGTAGTGACAGCAACGTTAAACACTGCAGCCCCTGTCTTGAGAAACAGCAGTAGCTGGGACATCAGGGCCCTGGAAAACAAGAGTGATGATGACTTAATCCTACTACGCTGTGTTGGCGAGCGTGTTTATGCTCTAGGGGGCCGGATTCCTACGCATCACAGTGATGGCTGACAAGCTAATTTTAAAGCTACAAGATGTAACTTCGGGGATATGAGCAAGAGAGGACTCGATTTTGAAAATAAACACATAACCCCCGCCCCCACCAGCACCCCCACCACCACTTCCTCCTTCCCTCCTGTATCCCCTCCCTCCAAGCCAGCTTCCTGCACGTGCATGACTTTGTCATTGGCAATCTAGACATGTAAAAACTAGATTTTTTTATTTTTAGTTATTTTTTCTTCCCAGTGGTATCCGGCCAATTACCCCACTCTTCCGAGCCGTCCCGGTCGCTGCCCCACCCCCTCTGACGATCCGGGGAGGGCTGCAGACCACCACATGCCTCCTCCCATACATGTGGAGTCACCAGCCGCTTCTTTCCACCTGACAGTGAGGAGTTTCGCCAGGGGGACGTAGTGACAGGGAGGATCACGCTATTCCCCCCAATCCCCCCCCCCGAACAGGCGCCCCGACCGACCAGAGGAGGAGGCGCTAGTGCAGAGACCAGGACACATACCCACATCCGGCTTCCCACCCGCAGACACGACCAATCGACCCTGTGCATAACTCTAGTCCACTGACTTCCGGTTTCTACTGCAGCGGTCATGCCAGTTTCCTGTTGGCGCGTGCTCTTGACAGTGGCATATTTTTCGCGATGCCTGCAAGATTTACCGTGGATAAATGTCAACGACATGCTGCACAGAACTGTCCACAAACTTTCACCTGCACCTGCCAGCAAACGGGGGGGAAGGTTTCAAGTTGTGCATATCAAGTTACGTCCACAATTCCGTCCGTCCGTCAGCTCATCCTCATAATCTGCATATTGTAGCGAATTCGGGGGACAACGCAACCACAGGAACTGCCGCGGCCGGGAAGCGAACCCGTGTCGCCCGCACCGCAGGAGGCATCGCTAACCGCTCGACTAAAGTATCAGACCCGTTAACTAGGGACTAACGTGTCTTATTAGTAGTTTACAGTCGTCACCCTCCCCGGAAGCGCGCCCTCGCGCTTTGTCATTCCGCGCTCCGAAGAGACGTTTGAGGATATGCACACTTCCGGATCCCACCGCTGCCACCAATGTAACCGGTTATTTTCTTGCCCGGTGCGGGATTCGATACGGGGTGTACTGCACCACAAGGCGACATCACTAACCGCTCGGCTGCAGGATCAGACTCGCGAGCCAGCGGCCAGCGTGTCTTCTTATCTATGCACGTTACAATATGAAAGCTGAGTCAGATCACCGAGTTCGGTCGTTACGCCACTGTGCCGTACATAAGGCCGGGGATACCCGCAGCCAGTTGAGACTGAAGAGGTCACTATTTTCATTTGGCCAAGGGAGACCAACCTACTGTAAACGGGACTTCGCCTGAGAACCGCCGAGCAAACTGCGCGTACAAATTTGATTGACAGCCAGGAGACCCGCCCCTTCCCTTCGAGCTTCTCTGATTGGTTAGAAGGGCAAGGCTCGCTGTGAAACTTTGGCATGGGATCATTTGTGCACCGCGCTGGTCCATGAGACCCACTACAGTAGACTGTGAGTCAGTGAGTCCACGTTAATGATATGTTTTGGACACGAATGCAGACAAACAAATCTTCCACACTGTAGCTTTAAAGGTGCTTGACGAAGATGCATGAACGCAGAGTTAGTGTCTGGGCAAATTAGCATTTTTAGCCATTACAAAATTGTAAATAGTGTTCACTACTGCAAGCCGTGCACTTGGTAGGAAAAAACGGTTGACTGATTGCAGGAAAACACATAGCAGACATATTTCTGGCAGCTCATTAGCTGACACCGGGTGAAATGGATTGTGTTAGCTACAGGGGAGAAAACAAAAAAATCACTGTCTCGGCTGTCTGAAGCAGGGAGGCACAATCATTCAGCGCATTTGGCAACTTTTTGCTTGTATGCAAGATGTCTGAGCCTGAGTAATGTGACTGCCTTCCACCCACCGGACGTAGGTATTCATCACACACACACACACACACACACACACACACACACACACACACCTAGCATATGTGCCAGGCCCTTGGAATATTTAGCTGAACTATCTGGCTTTACATTAGTGTCTCTGATCAGACAGTTTACTTGTGTGTTAGTTGTGTGTGTGTGTGTGTGTGTGTGTGTGTGTATCAGAATCAGAAATCAGAAACACTTTGTCATTTAATTTCATGCACTTGTGTACATGAAATGACACGATACATTGTGTCCCCCAGCCCACAGCAGTGCAACACAAACACATGTCAAAAACTACAACAATTACAAGAACACAATCCAAACTAACACATATATCTAAACCAGTGTTTCTCAACCCAGTCCTCAAGGACCCCTTATCCTGCATATTTTCTTTGCAACCCTGAATAGGTACTTGTTTGTAGTTATTCAACCAATCAGCAATGAATTTTGTCAGACGTTGCACACCTTGCATAATTAAGTGCTGCAAGATGATTGGTCGAGTAAGTACAAGCAGGGCTACCTATGCAGGGTTACAATGAACATCTGCAGGATAGGGGTTCCTTGAGGACTGGGTTGAGAAACACTGATCTAAACTAACCAAAAAAAGAAAAAAAATCTGTCCAGGAGAACGAACGCCAGCCAGGATGGCTGGTCTGCATGGGCCAGCAGTTAGCTTAGCCTGCCCCGCTTCCGCGTGCTGTCAGACCGCCCTCAGTGTCTCCTCTTCGGGTGCAGCTCCAGGCAGGGCTGTGGTCCTTGGGCCCACAGGACCCGGCAGACCAAGTTCTCCTGGCCGATCCAACGCCAGCTCTCCCAGCCAGACACCATCGACACACCTCCCCGCACTCCACACGACGACACTAAAAACACAGTCAACGCCAGGCGAGGCCGCCGCCAGACCACCCTCGGTGTTATCGGGGACTGCCGGTCTGCATGGGCTAGCAGTTAGCTTAGCCAGCCCTGCTTCCACGTGCTGTCAGACCGCCCTCGGGTGTTCCCTCTTCGGGCGCAGCTCCGGTCAGGGCCGTGGTCTCTGGGCCCACAGCACAGAGCTCTCCCAGCCGATCCGGCGCCAGCACTCCCAGCCATCAGACGAAGACACACGAAGACGAACTCAGATGCAGACGTGGTAAAGACACTGCATGGACAACGCTAGTTGAGGCCGCCGCAAACGTGAACTTGCGCCGCCATCTTCCCACACCAGAAGCAGAATATATATATATGTGTGTGTGTGTGTGTGTGTGTGTGTGTGTGATATTAAGGTAGCTTAACACACACATGACTGTGCTTGTAAACTAGGAGGCATTCACTAACAATTTCATTAATCTTTTTTCAAAAGATTGTGGGGAGTTATGTGTGTGTGTGTGTGTGTGTGTGTGTGTGTGTGTGTGTGTGTGTGTGTGTGTGTGTGTGTGCATGAGCCGCCCCTCTCTATTTGGTCTGCCTGTGCAGCTGTGCGCAGGTGTGTGCATGTTTGTCCATAAAGTCTGTCCCTACACGAGCTGTTGTCCACAGACTGTGTTCACGACCTTGAGAGGAAAGCGGTGGCCTTTGACCTTGGTGGGTGTTTATGGGTTAAACAAATGAAAAGAGAAGAAAGAAAAACAATGACTGGACGTGGGTGCTCTGCAGGATTTAGGTCATCTCTCTCTGTCTGTCTCTGTCTCTCCCTCTCCTCCTCGCTGAAGACCAGCTCCATGTCACAGATTTGCGTCATGCTGGGGTTGAGCCCGGCTTTTGACCACAGTCCTGTGTCATTAACCTTTTTTTCTCTCTCTCTTTACTCTCGTTTTTCTCTCTATTGTCTCGCTTGTCTCTCTCCATCGCATGGGGGGAAACAAACAGCACAAATAGTATTCATTTCCAACTGAAATAAATATTCATGTAAAGAAGTGATGGATCGTTTCGACAAAATGAAAGCTCCTGTGGCTTTCCCACAACCCAGAACACAGAACCCAGAACCCAGCAGCCCCTGAATATGTACTAATGCACAGCAAAGTCACTGACAGAATCAATTACTGCAAGTCTCTCTCTCTCTCTCTCTCTCTCTCTCTCTCTCTCTCTCTCTCTCTCTCTCTCTCTCTCTCTCTCTCTCTCTCTCTCTCTCTCTCTCTCTCTCTCTCTCTCACGCTCTCTCTCTTTCACCCCCCCTCTCTCTCATTCCCCTCTCTCCCCCTCGCTCTCGCTTTCTCGCTCTCTGTCTCTGTTGTTAAGAATATATCAAGTCTGTTTTTTGATATTTTTTGTTAAATAAAGACTTGTTTTGAAATTCAAAATTCTCTCTCTCCCTGCCCCCCTCTCTCTCACACATACACACACACACGCACTCTCAATTCAGTTTTTCGATTCAAGTCAGTGATGCTTTATTGGAATGACTGCATTAATTACAATGTTGCCAAAGCAGGTGACAGCAGAAAAGGTCAACAGAGTACCAAACAAAACAGGTCACAGAGTACCAAACAAAACAGGTCAACAAAGTACCAAACAAAACAGGTCAACAGATTACCAAACAAAACAGGTCACAGGGTACCAAACAAAACAGGTCAACAGAGTACCAAACAAAACAGGTCAACAGAGCACCAAACAAAACAGGTCAACAGAGCACCAAACAAAACAGGTCAACAGAGTACCAAACAAAACAGGTCAACAGAGCACCAAACAAAACAGGTCAACAGATTACCAAACAAAACAGGTCAACAGAGTACCAAACAAAACAGGTCACAGAGTACCAAACAAAACAGGTCAACAAATTACCAAACAAAACAGGTCAACAGATTACCAAACAAAACAGGTCACAGAGTACCAAACAAAACAGGTCAACAGATTACCAAACAAAACAGGTCAACAGAGTACCAAACAAAACAGGTCACAGAGTACCAAACAAAACAGGTCAACAAATTACCAAACAAAACAGGTCAACAGATTACCAAACAAAACACGTCACAGAGTACCAAACAAAACAGGTCACAGAGTACCAAACAAACAGGTCAACAGAGTACCAAACCAAACAGGTCAACAGAGTACCAAACAAAACAGGTCACAGAGTACCAAACAAAACAGGTCAACAGAGTACCAAACAAAACAGGTCAACAGAGTACCAACAAAACAGTTGACAGAGCACCAAACAAAACAGGTCAACAGATTACCAAACAAAACAGGTCAACAGAGTACCAAACAAAACAGGTCACAGAGTACCAAACAAAACAGGTCAACAAATTACCAAACAAAACAGGTCAACAGATTACCAAACAAAACAGGTCACAGAGTACCAAACAAAACAGGTCACAGAGTACCAAACAAAACAGGTCAACAGAGTACCAAACAAAACAGGTCAACAGAGTACCAAACAAAACAGGTCACAGAGTACCAAACAAAACAGGTCAACAGAGTACCAAACAAAACAGGTCAACAGAGTACCAAACAAAACAGGTCAACAGAGTACCAAACAAAACAGGTCAACAGAGTACCAAACAAAACAGGTCAACAGAGTACCAACAAAACAGGTCACAGAGTACCAAACAAAACAGGTCAACAAATTACCAAACAAAACAGGTCAACAGATTACCAAACAAAACAGGTCACAGAGTACCAAACAAAACAGGTCACAGAGTACCAAACAAAACTGGTCAACAGAGTACCAAACAAAACAGGTCAACAGAGTACCAAACAAAACAGTTCACAGAGTACCAAACAAAACAGGTCAACAGAGTACCAAACAAAACAGGTGACAGAGTACCAAACAAAACAGGTCATCAGAGTACCAAACAAAACAGGTCAACAGAGTACCAAACAAAACAGGTCAACAGAGTACCAAACAAAACAGGTCAACAGAGTACCAAACAAAACAGGTCAACAGAGTACCAAACAAAACAGGTCATCAGAGTACCAACAAAACAGGTCAACAGAGTACCAAACAAAACAGGTCATCAGAGTACCAAACAAAACAGGTCAACAGAGTACCAAACAAAACAGGTCAACAGAGTACCAAACAAAACAGGTCATCAGAGTACCAAACAAAACAGGTCAACAGAGTACCAAACAAAACAGGTCACAGAGTACCAAACAAAACAGGTCAACAGAGTACCAAACAAAACAGGTCAACAGAGTACCAAACAAAACAGGTGACAGAGTACCAAACAAAACAGGTCAACAGAGTACCAAACAAAACAGGTCAACAGAGCACCAAACAAAACAGGTCAACAGATTACCAAACAAAACAGGTCAACAGAGTACCAAACAAAACAGGTCACAGAGTACCAAACAAAACAGGTCAACAAATTACCAAACAAAACAGGTCAACAGATTACCAAACAAAACAGGTCACAGAGTACCAAACAAAACAGGTCAACAGATTACCAAACAAAACAGGTCAACAGAGTACCAAACAAAACAGGTCACAGAGTACCAAACAAAACAGGTCAACAAATTACCAAACAAAACAGGTCAACAGATTACCAAACAAAACAGGTCACAGAGTACCAAACAAAACAGGTCACAGAGTACCAAACAAAACAGGTCAACAGAGTACCAAACCAAACAGGTCAACAGAGTACCAAACAAAACAGGTCACAGAATACCAAACAAAACAGGTCAACAGAGTACCAAACAAAACAGGTCAACAGAGTACCAAACAAAACAGTTGACAGAGCACCAAACAAAACAGGTCAACAGATTACCAAACAAAACAGGTCAACAGAGTACCAAACAAAACAGGTCACAGAGTACCAAACAAAACAGGTCAACAAATTACCAAACAAAACAGGTCAACAGATTACCAAACAAAACAGGTCACAGAGTACCAAACAAAACAGGTCACAGAGTACCAAACAAAACAGGTCAACAGAGTACCAAACAAAACAGGTCAACAGAGTACCAAACAAAACAGGTCACAGAGTACCAAACAAAACAGGTCAACAGAGTACCAAACAAAACAGGTCAACAGAGTACCAAACAAAACAGTTGACAGAGCACCAAACAAAACAGGTCAACAGATTACCAAACAAAACAGGTCAACAGAGTACCAAACAAAACAGGTCACAGAGTACCAAACAAAACAGGTCAACAAATTACCAACAAAACAGGTCAACAGATTACCAAACAAAACAGGTCACAGAGTACCAAACAAAACAGGTCACAGAGTACCAAACAAAACAGGTCAACAGAGTACCAAACAAAACAGGTCAACAGAGTACCAAACAAAACAGTTCACAGAGTACCAAACAAAACAGGTCAACAGAGTACCAAACAAAACAGGTGACAGAGTACCAAACAAAACAGGTCATCAGAGTACCAAACAAAACAGGTCAACAGAGTACCAAACAAAACAGGTCAACAGAGTACCAAACAAAACAGGTCAACAGAGTACCAAACAAAACAGGTCACAGAGTACCAAACAAAACAGGTCATCAGAGTACCAAACAAAACAGGTCAACAGAGTACCAAACAAAACAGGTCATCAGAGTACCAAACAAAACAGGTCAACAGAGTACCAAACAAAACAGGTCAACAGAGTACCAAACAAAACAGGTCATCAGAGTACCAAACAAAACAGGTCAACAGAGTACCAAACAAAACAGGTGACAGAGTACCAAGACAAAACAGGTCATCAGAGTACCAAACAAAACAGGTCACAGAGTACCAAACAAAACAGGTCACAGAGTACCAAACAAAACAGGTCAACAGAGTACCAAACAAAACAGGTCACAGAGTACCAAGCAAAACAGGTCACAGAGTACCAAACCAAAAACTAATGAAACAGGAATACATAGATCTGGCAAAAACATAGAACAGCAACTGACACTGTTAGGGTCACTCACTGACCCTCAGGCTATGGCATTCTGATACATACT